>NC_069500.1:1176128698-1176428698 GCF_027579735.1 Bombina bombina
GTATTAGATCATTATGAAACCACTATAATAACATTATATAATGAATACAAATGCAAAATCTAAAAAAAAGGATATACCCATGTTGATCAAACAAATTAAAATATAAGAGTACACTCCAAATCATATTTTACAGTGATTTCATTCTCACCCAGTTTAACCCATTATTGTAAATACAATTGTTAGAAATTGTACAGTTAAATTTTATAGCAAGACAGGAGGCTTCATATTTTGCATAAATCTTTACTGTATTCCAAACAGCAGCAAATAAAGTGAACAGAAAAATTTGCATAAAGTTGTAACAATACTGCACCAATCAGCACAAAGACAATGAATAAGAGTCCCCAACATTACAGGAACTTCAGCAGGTCACGCATATCTCCTCTTCTCCTTTTCTAATGTTTTATTGTATTAGATCTGAGTTTAGCTAAAGTTTTATCTTGGATTTAACTTGTTTTCACCTAGTTTATTTTTGTCTACTAGAAATTTGTCAGCCTAATGGTTAGAGTTATTGTTTAGAAGCCTGACTTCTCAGGTTTTATCCCTTATTTCCTCTTTATTAATATTCCTAATATGTTGTATACCTAATCGTTTATATATATTTATATATTGTACTTTGTGTTATCTTAATTCATTGGTGGTAGTGTCGTTTTCTAGGTGGTTTACGGGCACTTCCCTTACCGCCGACCGCTTTCTCCTTCTCTTCAAGCTATCGCGGTATCATGGGAAGTCCCGCCCCTCCCACCTCTGATCGCTGTGAAGTGCCTCTTATTACTCCGGCCCCATGTTGAAGCCTAAGTGGATGCTCCCCTGAGTAGCTCTTTTTGCTGGTTGGTTATGCAGGCCGCTCCTCGACACGGCCCTGGATGGCAGCGTGGCGGTATTGATGTTTGAATATACCTTATGTTTAGTTCAGGGGTAAAGTGTTCCTCTTAAAAATTTTAATCTCCTGGTTAAATTAAGTGTGAGATTCAGAGCGGTATTAGGTTCATATTTATAGACTCATAACTTGTTGGTAATTATGAGAGTCAATTTATATAAATAGTGAATTAAACAAGGATATTTTTATTTCTATATACTATATTTATTCCATTGTGGAACAGCCCTTCCCTGTTTTTTTATACCATAGCAACAATTATTGTAAGAGATTAGTGTTAGCCTAATGGTTAGAGTATTTGTCTAATAACCTGACATCTCAGGTTCAATTCCCAGTATAGCCAATTTTTAAAACTTTGTGCTACAATTACTTTCTCTTTTTTTCCCACTATCTTATACTGATTAGTGGATTGTATTTTCATTTTCACTATATTATTTTATTTAATCTTATTTTATTTTCAAATCCCTTTGACAGTGAACTGTGTATCCTAGAGATTTTTTGCTTGTCAGTATGTTTTACCACTTTTAAAATATTTTAAAGTTGCATTTTTTTCTTCTGACTACAGATTACAATATGGACGACTTGGAGGACCAATCCTCCAATCTGATCAGGATTCAGATCCTTCTGTTTCCCATCCCAACACGTATTTTCCTTCGGTGAGCTATAAGGAGCCAGAAGACGATTTGATGGACCCTGCAGGAAATCCGATCTTTAGCCCCAAGCATATAAAACATCCTAGATCCTTTGATTGGTCTCTGGCTCCTCATCTCTCGCGATTCCTACAAAGACGACTTTGCAAATCCCTAAACCGCGAAGATCGCAACAAACTCAGGGCTGAATGCCGCAGACCTTCCCTTCCTGGAAGGGAATCCATGACTCCTGAATTTGATGCCAAATTAGCCACTTTTCTCACTAGAAAGGGCAGAGAGGGAGGGAATGGATAAGGCATGCAGAGGGGTGCAGGATAAATTACTTGACATCTCTGGCCCCCTGGCTCAGATCCTACACCTCGCTGATGAGGCCCTTGTCTCCAACTCCTCCTTAGATCCCTTCTCTGTTTGAGAATGGGCCTTCCAAGCCTTTTGTTTTTCAGGCAACGCAAAAGTTGTCCTTTCCAGTGAGCACAGGAGGTCAGCCCTCTGGCACATCAATTCCCGCTTGGTGGTCCTGGCAGTAGAAGAAGCGGGCTCTTCAGCCAACGAGTTTCTCTTTGGGGACCCCTTTCTCTAAATTATGAGACATTATGTATCCACTTTCATCTCAATTGAGAAGATTCAATCCTCCTTCAGAAAAGTCTTCAACCCTACTTGGGTTTTTGGCGGGTCCGGCAGATTCAGGTGTCGTTTCCCCAGCTGTCAACAGTTTCTGGCAACAACGTCAAGTGCTCTGATTTCAGCAGTACCCACTTCCATCCTAGAATCTTCTTCCCACCCCGTTCCTGAGCAGTCAGATCAAGACTTCCCAGAGACGCCTTGCCGGCAGAACCAGCTACCCTTTAAAGTGAGTACCCTTCCCTCCCCTTCCTCTTCCCCTTTTCCCTTTGCAGCAGACTCTCTCATTTTCCTCCATGTGGGACTTAATATCATAAGACCCCTGGATCTCTCAATCAGTTTAAGGTTTCAACCCAGAGTTCATATGCCCTCCCTTTCAGGCTGCCCAAAACCCATAGTCTGGTCCAAAGAAGCCTCTTCTCTAGTCCAAGCAGAGGTTCTTTCCCTCAGTCTCAAAGGCACTATAGAACTGGTCTCCTCCCCAGACCCAGGCTTTATCAGCAACCTCTTTTTGGTAAAGAAAAAGACAGGGAGCTTTTGTCCCATCATCAATCTCCGGGACCTCAATTATTTCATGACTCAAGATGGAGGGCATTCACATGTTTAGAGACCTCCTTCAAATTGGAGATTTGTTGGTCTGCCTGTACTTGACGATGCATACCTCATAGTGCTGGTTCTTCAGGCCCACCGCAAATTTTGCAGATTCATCTGGGTGAATCAACTCTGGCAATTTACATACCTCACGTTTGGCCTCAGTTCCACCCTTTGGTGGTTTACCAAGCTAATGAAACCCATAGTGGCATCCCTGAGAAGCAGAGGTATTCGCCTTATCATATACCTCAACAACATCCTCCTTATGGCAGAGGATTGAGATGTCACCGTATCCTTTCTTCAAGGTTTAGGCTTCATCATCAAGATAGAGAAATCGGCTCTTTCACCTTCCCAATAAGTGGAGTTTCTGGGTTTCCACATAGACTCCACTTCAGGCCTTCTCCTCCTTCCCCAGGACAAAATAGACAGAATCAAATTATAGATTCAAGGGGCCTTATCTGCCCCCATGGTATCTAATCAACAACTGTCCAGGATCATTGGTCTCTTGTCTTCGTCAATTCAGGCGATCTTCCCTGCTCCTCTCCATTACCAGGTGATGCAACGCCTGAAGATTCAGTCTTTTCGGGAATCCAGGTCTTATCACAAATTGATTTTCCTGACAGACAAAGTGAGAGCGGAAATGTCCGTCCTGGTGGCTTTTCCACATGGAATCATGGAACAGCAAAGCTATCTTTAACTCCGGTCTGGATTTTGTGATGTCCTCGGATGCCAGTCTCCTTGGCTGGGGGGCTTCCTGTAGGGATCTGGCATCAGGTGGCTCTTGGACCTCTCAAGAAAGATCTCTCCACATCAACTGTCTGGAGCTGTTGACAGGATCCTCTGTTGCATCCTTTTTTGGATGGACAACATCTCTGCTGTGCAATACATCAACCGCCTGGGCAGCACCAAATCCAAGGCCTTATCAGATCTGGCCTCCGACCTTTTTTGATTTAGCGTTTCCCGCAACATCTCCCTGTTGCCTGACCATCATCACCCCCTTTTGGCTGAAGCAACCCTGGTTCCCTCTTCTTTTGGAGATGATCATATCTCCTCCGCTCCTGCTTCCCCAGAACCCGGACCTTTTGCTAGACCTGAAAGGACACCCTCATCCCCTTATCCTCCAGGGTCACCTTCCCTTTCTTGCCTGGCAGATTTCAGGGGATCCTGGTCCTCCAAGGGTCTTTCTTGAGATGCTCAATTACTCCTTCAAGAGTCTTTGGCCCCGGGCACTCAAAAGTGTTATGCTGCAGTCTGGTCGTCACAGGTTTGTTGGTGCGACAGCAGGCAAGCTGATCCCTTTGCAGCTTCTCTGAATTTAATTGTAAATTTCCTGACTAAGGTTTCTCTCAAGGGAAAGCTTATCGATCCATTAATGTGGTTCGCTCAGCCATTTTAGCAGGTCACCTCCCAATCCAAGGTATTCCTGTAGCCAAGCACCCTTTTGTATGTTGCATTTTGAAGGCCATTAATTTGAAATGCCCTCCTCCTTCTCGATATTCACGCCTGTGGGACGTTTCCATTGTCCTCAATGTCCATGTTGTTATGTTTAGTCTCCTTTCGAAGAATCTCTGATATTTGCGCTTTAGACATCGAAGGCCTTTCCTGTTCCCCGGAGAGTGTTTCCTTTGTTGTCTCTCGACGCACTAAGAGCGCTTCTTCTGCCATCTTCTGCCATCTTCTATCCCAATTGTCCTGATGACCCTGATCTCTGTGTGGCTCTTTGCTTGAAAGTCTATTTAGCTAAAACTGCTACTTCTCGCATGGCTCAACAAGGTCAAATTCTCATTTCATATGTTTCTTCTCCTACTCTTGTCAGATGAGTTCATGGGTTTATGTCCTCTGCGGGCATAGATTTGTCCTTTGGAGCCCATTCAGTAAGAGGAGAAGCGGCTTCTAAAGCCCTTTTGGCTGGTAGTCAACTTCAAGACATTTTGAAGGCTGAAGATTGGTCATCAGCCTCTACTTTTCCCATTTTTACTTTAAACCGATTTCTCATGCTGCTGACGTTCTTCCTTCTCTGAATTAAAACTGCAAAATATAAAGCCTCCTGTCTTCCTATAAAATTCGGATTATTATAGCTTTGGTGTATAAATAATCTAGATTTTATTAAAAGACAGGAGGCGAATATTTTCCCTACCCTTGTATTTTCCCCTCCCTATAAAAAAAATTAAAAAAAAATTGTATAGTTCTTTACATTTGCATGTCTGTTTACATGTTGACTCAAAGAAATAGGGACCAGTGGTTATTTATTTTTTTTCTTTGTTTTGCCGTGTAATCATCTTGAGGGATTTTTCGCATTGTTTTCTACTTCCGTTGGTGCCTGTGGTTGATCGTTGTTGACCTTTTTCCTTAGTTCCTGTGTCTTCATCTAAATAAAAAGAGAGAACGTTCCTGTAATGTTTGGGACTCTTATTCATTGTCTTTGTTCTGATTGGTGCAGTATTGTTACAACTTTATGCAAATTTTTCTGTTCAGTTTCTTTGCTGCTGTTTGGAATTCAGTAAAGATTAATGCAAAATATTCGCCTCCTGTCTTTAATAAAATCTAGATTATTTATACACCAAGGCTATAATAATCCGAATTATCTGTCATAACATACACAATTTCACGTGATTAAATAAATTAATCAGGTATAAATTATTCTAAACATTAATGTACACATGGGGTATGAGGTAGGTTTCCTTTTTTCCCTCATTCTTTCTCAGTTTTTGTTTCTCCCCTTTTAAAATCAACTAAATTTAAAGTCTTTCTATATTTCAGTTTGTTTTCTAGTAAAATTGTTGTTATTTCTGCCTATTGTCTCCGTTTGGCTATAGTAGCAGTTGGGTTGAAGAAAGCCATTATATTTTTACAGAAGTCTTTTAAGTTTTAAGCATTTTTCTCTTATTGACTTATTCCTGCAGTGGATAGAAATATCTCTTATAATGTCCTGTTGTTGTTCGTTTGGTCTGGAGATTTGTTTTGTTTTACCTAAAATGGTATATTCTGACATCAATTAATAGCCAAAGAAATTATAATGTTTTCAACCAACTGGAATTGTGTAGTTTGTTTTGGTTTGTTTAATCTAAAATAATATATTCTGGCAATTGATAAAGACAAGTGGAGCTCTAATTTATTGTGCGCCTGTAAATGGGCAAATTCACCTGTAGTTTAACATATATGTGGTTCTAATTTTACATACAATACATGTTGTTAGTTTTTTTTTATATTATTTTATTTATTTGGATTTCAAATGAACAATACAATCAACAAAATAGAAGATAACAAAAGTCATGTAACAAACTATTAGGTAATGCGGCATAACAATGTACAACAATATTTTGAATAAAAGAGATATAAAATAGCAGAAAAAAACATAGGACTTTTCCCTTTGCTGAGGAGAGCAATACAAATGGTAGGTGTGTACCCAGGAGGAAAGAGGGAAAGACATTTGTACCCAAAACCCTTTCTGCTCCCTTATCGATAGAACAAAAAGAGGTGTGTGCCCATATTATTAACAATGTAGAATAGATGAAAAAGAAAAGATAAAGGGCCAGATTAGAAGTGGAGTAGTATTAAATGCTCCCGCTCGCCTGCTAACTCCGATAGAAGTAAGGTTTTTGTGTGCCGTCAGGCTGTGAGGTTTAAACATTTAGGGACACAGCAATGATTAACACCCTCTGTAGATATATGTAGAACTCCAAAGTTCTTAGTGTAGTTTAACATATATGTGATTCTAAAATAAATGTGAAACAAAGGTAAGTATAAGTTCAATAGTAATGGAAGGATATGTATGTTCCTGAAATACCTTTCTGATGTCTTGAAACTTAAATGGGTCCTCTAATGAGAAAAGAGAGGAAAGACAAAATAGTGTAACACTGTAAACCCACTGGGCAAGATATAATGATTGGACAAATGATTACTTACATTTGTTGTAGCTCATACAGGCTCTATATGATGCGCACACCTACTTTATACTGGTAGGAAAACAGTATCCCACAGTGTGATCGGGTAAGAAATATTTATTAAAATGTTAAAATATGTCACAAATGCTAAGTAAACAATAGTATAAAGGGATCCAGAAGGAAAACAGTCAATACGTACTGTCCAGAGTAAACCAGACCGACGGATGGATGCGGATAGAGAGCAGAAACTGAACTGCTTACTAACCACTATCCTCGACCGGCTAAGTTATGCTCCGTCCTGACAGTCACTGGCACATTTTGATGTAGCAATGTTAAAAGCTCCAGCGTACGTATCGCTGACCAACTTGCAGCTTTGTCAAGGATTCCTTGCTCCCACTCGCCCAATAACTCTGCTAGAAGAAAGGTTTTTGTGTGGCGTCAGGTAGCACATGTACTACAAGTAAAAAGTTTTCACTTACGCGAACTTCGAATATCATGATCCTGTTAATGTATTCCCCCATAGGAGTCAATGGAGCAAAAAAACTGGGAAAAAAACCCTACTCTCCCGCAAACCCAATTGCATATTCTTAAATGCACTAACCTGACATGAAAATATTAATATTTCACAATCTAATGTTCTTCAGATAGCAGAATAAGTTCTATTTATTCATAAATACATATTTGTACATGTAACTGATTTTATTTTTGGTACAATATATTTCGATACTTATATACAGTCATGGCCAAAAATATTGGAACTCCTGCATTTCTGTAAGATAATGCACCACTTCGCCCAGAAAATTGTTGCAATTACAAATGTTTAGGCATTCTCATGCTTATTTTGTTTGTATTGGAATGACACAAAAAAGTGAAGAAAGTCAAATCTGACACATTCCACGAAAAACTCCAAAAATGGACTGGACAACATTATTGGCACCCTAAATTTAATATTTGGTAGCACACTCATTGGAAAAAATAGCTTAAATCAATTGCTTCCTGTAACCATCAATGAGTTTCTTACACCTCTCTACTGTAATTTTGGATAACTTTTCTTTTGCCAAGTGCTCCAGGTCTCTCAGATTGGAAGGGTTCCTTTTCCAAACTGCTGTTTTGAGATCTATCCACAGGTGCTCTATGGGATTGAGATCTGGACTCATTGCTGGCCAGTTCAGTACTCTCCAGTGCTTTGTCTTTAACCATTTCTGGGTGCCCTTTGACGAGTGCTTTCGGTCATTGTCCTGCTATAAGACCTCTGACAGAGACCCAACTTTCTGACACTGGGCCCTACATTACACCACAGAATTCTTTGGTAGTCTTCAGATTTCATAATGCCATGTCAAGAAATACAGTGCCTGAAGCAGCAAAGCAACCCCAAAACATCAGTGAACCTCCACAATGTTTGACTGTAGGGAAAGCATTCTTTTCTACTTTAACAGTAGAATGATGGACTTTACCAAAAAGCTGTAATTTTGTTTTGTCTGTCCACAGCACATTCTCCCAAAATAATTTTGGCTTCCTCAGGTAAGTTTTGGCAAACTCCAATCTGGCTTTTTTACATTTTTTGTGTCAGCAGTGGGGTCCGCCTGGGCCCCCTACCATAGTATCTCTTTTCATTCAAATAGCGACGTATAGTGTGAGCCAACACATTTGTACCTTGTGTCTGAAGGTCAGCTTGAACTTGTCTGGAAGTTGATCAAGGTTCTTTATCCACCATTTGAATAATCCTTTGATACATTTTTCTCTTTAGTCCACGTCCAGGGAGATTAGCTACAGTGCCATGGGCTGTAAACGACAATGTTGCGCACAGTGGACATAGGAACATTAAGATCTCAGGAGATGGACTTGTAACTTTGAGATTTCCATGCTTTTCCAGAAATTTTGTTCTCAAATCTTCAGACAATTCTTTGCTGCTCTTTTTCTTCTCCATGCTCAGTGTGGCACACATAGACACACAACAGAATGGTTGAGTAAAATTTTCACGATTTTAACTGGTTGCTGGTGTGATTTTTATATTGTCAGAACCTGCTAATTGATACAGGTGAGTTTAATTACAAATTACAGGGGCATCACAAACTTGGAATGCAATTATTCTTTACAATTTTAAAGGTGCCAATAATTTTCTCCAGTCCATTTTTGGAGTTTTGAGTGTGTCAGATTTGGCTTTTTTTTCTTCCACTTTTTTGTGTCATACCAATACAAAATAAATAAACATGGGAATGCCTAAACATTTGTAATTGCAACAATTTTCTGGGCAAAGTGGTGCATTATCTAAAATGGAGGGGTGCATTGCCAATACATTTTTGGCCATGACTGTATAAATGATTTTATATAGGTAAAGAAATATACAGATATATAGCAATATCTATTTATAAATACTTAGAATATATTCTGCTATGTGTAGAACAGTGGAATGTAAAATATTTACAGAAAATACATATGAATATAAATATGAATGAAAATAAATATGAATATTGCATAAATATGCTTTTATATGTTTTCATCTACTTGACTGCAAAGGGTTTCAATGCGCTTATATATAAGGATATATATGTATACATATGTATTTATATGTGTATATATGTCTGTAAATACATATATACACATATAAATACATATATACATCTGTACACACATATCAACATATACATTTTATATATATATATATAAATACATATATATGTGTATATATGTCTGTAAATACATACATATATACACATATAAATACATATATACATCTGTACACACATATCAACATATACATTATATATATATATATATATTTACCTACACAATATCTATCTATCTATCTATCTATCTATCTATCTATCTATATATGTGTGTGTGTGCATATTTAGATATTTGTATGTATGTGTCTCTAAGTTAAAGCCCTTTGCCTGCCTTTACCTGAGACTTTATATCTTTGAGCCCTTATAACTCTTTTGTTCAATTTTTGTTATTATGATTGTAAGTGTACTTTGTATTGTTTTGTTTATTTCAAAGAGCTTTAATGCTAATAAAGAAGGTGATACAACATTTCTAGATCATCCAATCTACAGAAGTAGATTGTACAAAAAGTCAGAGTGAAAGCAACCACTTTCACAAACAAGTGGGAGAGTTAGAATTAGAAACAGTAAGTAAAATCAAGGCCTCAGAGATAAAACAAGAGGTCTTTGTACATTCTGCCTGAAAAAAGTCCTTCACTCCCCTCCTTGTCCTTGAGTAAGTTGACTGGTGATCATAATGAGCTCAAAGTTTTTTCTCCTTTTTTCTTTTTCAACATTGAGTTTTGATAAACAAGTAAGTAAACAAATAAATACAGTTGGGCCTTGTAAGTTCAAATAATTTGTAGTATAATGTAACCTTTAAAATAAACAATTTTCTTCATTCTCTTACTATCTTTATTTTAAAGGCAGGAATCTAAATCTTAGCAGCCAGCCCATTCTAGTTTCAGCACCATGGATGGCGCTTGCTTATTGGAGGCTTACATTTACCCACCAATAAGCAAGCATAACCTAGGTTCTCAACAAAAAATGGGCCCCTTCCTATGCATCACATTCCTGATTTTTAAATAAAGATAGCAAGAGAACGAAGACAATTTGATAATAGGAGTAAAATAGAAAGTTACTTAAAATTGCATGCTCTATCTGAATCATGAAATAAAAAAATTGGGTTTAGTATCCCATTAAGTCTAGATGGCCTTAATCTTTAGCTATTAATGGCTGCATTCCACTCCACCAGAAAGAGCTTGAGAATCTCTATTTTCCTAGATTCTAAATAATGATGCCTTTTTAAATGTAACATATTTGTTACATGTAATTTTCAATTATCTAATTCGGGTATTATGGGTGATTTCCACCTCTGGGAGGATGAGTGCTTTTGCACTATTTAGGAAGATCCTTAGTAGTGAATACAGAGCAGTATAGTTTATTTTAGGTAGTTGACAGAAGAGCAGAATTTCTGGTCTTGGCGGTAGGTGAATGGATAACCTGTCCCCGATATATGTAAAAATCTCACGCCAGTACGGTACAATTTTGTCGCAGCCCCACCAAATATGAAGGAGGTCAGCATCCTCACCGCAACCCCTCCAGCACCTCCCGCTCATTTTTTTTTGTAGATTTGTTTTATCCTAGTGGAAATCATGTACCACCTGGCCAAAAATTTATAGTTCATTTCTTGTATATTTGCAGAGCTGTAGGATGTTCTGTGTGACTCAACGATTTTTCCCCATTCGCTCTGGTCTACCTGCATGTTTAGGTCTTTTTGCCATTTGTGAATGAAGGATAGTAAGGCATCATTTGGTATAAGTTGTTTGTAAATTATATAGATAACATGTGCCTTACATTATGTTCGGTCAGACAAAGGTTCTCAAAGGGCGTGGTCTGTCTTATCACGTTGGGTCTTTTGCTATGTAATTGTATGGAATGTGCAATCTGTGCATATGAAAACCAAGAAGTGAACACTGAAGAATCTAAGTCTGTGAGTTCATCTTGTGGAATAATTTTGCCATCCCTTATTATGGAGCCGTTTGCACGATATTTAATGTGATGGTTTGTTAAAATGGCACAACTGTGTTTGAATAGGGGAATATCAGGATTTTCTTTAAAGGGTGTCAGAGGAGAAGGAATGGAGGAAATGTGAGAAGACGTGTTCACTAATTTATCCCACTGAATGAAGAGTTCATCTAAGAGCGGGTATTTCTTAATAATGGTAGGTCAACTCTTTTGTGGAAGCCAGGCTAGAGCTCCCACATTCTCCAGGTTCAAAATTTCTGAATACAGATGTATCCACTGTTTTTGATTGGACTGGGAACACAATTCAGGTATGCCTTGTATCAGGGTGGCCACTCCATATTGATTTAAGTTGGGTACTCCCAGTCCTCCCTTTTCACTGGGTAGATAAAGTGTTTTTCTTGGAACTCAGGGTTTAACTTTGTTCCATATGAATATTTCAATCCTACTTTGTAGCTTTGTGAGGAAGTGACTGAGCAGATGCAAAGGCATTGTCTAGAGAAGATAAAGGGGCCTATTTATCAAGCCGTCAACCGCAAATACGCTGGAATTCTGCAGCGTAATTGTGGAGAGCTTGATTCGCCTTATTTATCAAAGGCTACAGACTGGCAAAAGTAGAATTTTGTGACGTAACATACGATCCGCCGGTCTCAGTCCGACACAGATCGATGCTTACGTCACTACAGATGATCCAATCAGCCAATAGAATACAAGCTCAATCCTATTGACTGATTGGATCAGCCAATAGGATGAAAGCTCAATCCTATTGGCTGATTGCAACAGACAATAGGATTTTTTCAACCTTAATTCCGATTGGCTGATAGAATTCAATCAGCCAATGAGAATCTAAGGGACGCCATCTTGGATGACATCATTTAAAGGAACCTTCATTCGTCAGTAGTCATCGGAAAGAAGAGGATGCTCCGCGTCGGATGTCTTGAAGATGGAGCCGTTCCACGCCGGATGGATGAAGATAGAAGATGCCGTCTGGATGAAGACTTCTGCGGGCTTGGATGAAGACTTCGGCCGCTTCATTGAGGACTTCTCCCGGCTTCTTGGAGGATGGATGTCGTATCTTCAAAATTGTAAATCTTCTGGGGTTAGTGTTAGGATTTTTTAAGGGTTTATTGGGTGGGTTTTAGTTTTAGATTTGGACTTGGGCTGCAATAGAGCTAAATGCCCTTTTAAGGGCAATGCCAATCCAAATGCCCTTTTCAGGGCAATGGGGATCTTAGGTTTTTTGAGTTAGCTTTTTATTTGGGGGGTTGGTTGTGTGGGTGGTGGGTTTTACTGTTGGGGGGGTTATTTGTATTTTTTGTACAGGTAAAAGAGCTGATTACTTTGGGGCAATGCCCCGCAAAAGGCCATTTTAACGGCTATTTGTAGTTTATTGTAGGCTAGGTTTTTTTATGACAAAAATAAAAAATAAAAATCAGTGCGCCAATGGTCGTATTACTCAAATAAGCGTAACATGAAAAAATAAATGATAATAGTGATCACAAAATAAAATATATGCTTAAACTGCAGGATCTATAGAATGCAATCCTACATAGAAAAAGACCAGTAGTTAAAGGGTTAAGCACTCATCCCGAGGTGGGTTGCAAACACAATGCTGACAATATGCATAAAATAAAAATACAAAGGTTTAGATACTTAGTATCCGGAATGTCCTTCCAACTAGCAGAAGGCAAGCTGCTTCTCAGGGCAATGGGGATCTTAGGTTTTTTGAGTTAGCTTTTTATTTGGGGGGTTGGTTGTGTGGGTGGTGGGTTTTACTGTTGGGGGGGTTATTTGTATTTTTTTTACAGGTAAAAGAGCTGATTACTTTTGGGCAATGCCCTGCAAAAGGCCCTTTTAACGGCTATTTGTAGTTTATTGTAGGCTAGGTTTTTTTATTTTGGGGGGCTTTTTTATTTTCATAGGGTCCTTAAATTAGGTGTAATTAGTTTAAAGCTTTGATAATTTCTTTTTTATTTTTTGTAACTTATTGTTTATTTTTTTGTGTAACTTAGTGTTTGTTATTTTTTGTAACTTAGTTGTTAGTTTTTGGTAACTTAGTAATTTTTTAGTGTAGATTTAAATTAATTGAGTAGGGTTAGGTTTTTAAATATATAATATAGTTATTTTAATTTGTAGTTTTATGTAATTTTAGTATAAAAGTTAGGTTAGATTAATTATTAATTTAAGATAGTTTAATGTAATTGTATTATAATAGTTAGAATAGGTTAAATATTATTTAATATAGTTTAATTTAAATCTAAAGGTAAGTTTAAATTTATTATAAGATAGGGATGAGTTAATATTTAATATAAAGTTAGCAGGTTGTTAGGTTTAGGGGTTAATAGGTTAATTTAGTTTATGGCGATGTGTGGGGGCTGGTGGTTTAGGGGTTAATACATTTATTTAGTTGTGGTGGGCTCCGGGAGCGGTAGGATAGGGGTTAATAACTTTATGTAGGTGGCGGTGGTGTAGGGGGCGTCAGATTAGGGGTTAATAAGTATAATGTAAGTGGCGGTGGGCTCCGGGAGCGGATGAATAGGGGTTAATAAGTTTATTAGAGTGGCGGTGGGCTCCAGGAGTGGCGGTTTAGGGGTTAACAACTTTATTTAGTTGCAGCGGGGTCCAGGAGCAGCGGGATAGGGGTTAAACAGTTTAGTATAGTGTGGGTGTTTAGTGACAGTATACAAATAAAGCTGTGAAAAAGCCGAAGAGCAGCGAGATCGATGACTGTTAGTTAACAGCAGTCCGCTGCTCATCACCCCGTACTTGGTGCACGGCTTTTTGACAGCTTTTTTGGTAACTATGGAGAACGTATTCAGGTCTACGGTAGCGAAGTTAGGCGATGTCAGGTGAGCAAAAGAGGTGTACTAAGGCACTACTATTATTATGATACAGGAATTTTATTTTCTCTGAATAAGCCAGCTAAGTATTGTCGCTGGGTTATATAATAAAGAGAGAGGTGGGGTGCTATGTACTTTAATTTCAAACTAGGACAAATCAGTATTGTACTGACAAAAACTGTACATCTGATTAGCACTCACATTCCTGAGATAGAATTTTGTGGATATTGACTTAGATGAGACTCCTAGGTGGAGTTCAGAGCTAGAATATTAAAATGTAACTTTTATTCAAAATTATTAAAATATATTACAAACACACAAAGACAAAAACTTTTAAAATTGGTTTATCTTGATCTTTGCTCTAACTCTAACATTACATTAGACGATTGACATCTGAGCAACCCAAGAACCTACACTAGTAAACTATCTACTCAGATCCCAAGATAAACCAGTGATCATGCTATGTAATGAAACATTAAACTATAGATAAGTCTATAACTATAGTTCATAACTCATATGTTACAAGCTTAGTCCTATTGAGAATTCACCTAATAAAGAATACAATCTCAACAGCAGATGATAATTTTAAAAGTTTTTGTCTTTGTGTGTTTGTAATATATTTTAATAATTTTGAATAAAAGTTAAATTTTAATATTCTAGCTCTGAACTACACCTAGGAGTCTCATCTAAGTCAATATCCACAAAATTCTATCTCAGGAATGTGAATGCTAATCAGATGTACAGTTTTTGTCAGTACAATACTGATTTGTCCTAGTTTGATGTCAGGTGAGCGTATTGGTGCAGTTGAATGCAAGTAAGTTGACGGCTTGATAAGTAGGCCTCATTGTATGCAGGGCAGAACATTCATTTTTAATATGTGTATCCTGCCCAGCCAGGAAAAAGCCCTGCCTCTCCATCTGGACAAATTGTTTATTATTTTATCTTGAATTAGTTTGTAATTGGCTTCAATCATGTCAAGGTGATTTGCTGTGAGATATATACCTAAATACTTAAGTTTGTGAGGTTGTATCTTAAGGGAGCAGTAGGATGAAATGTTTGCTATGGTGTTAGGTGGTATAGAGATATTGAGGAGTTCAGATTTAGATGAAAATTAGAATATCTGCCATACTCCTCAATCTCCTTAAGCAGGGCAGAAAGTGATGTATCTAAGTCAGTTAATGTTAAAAGAACATCATCCGCGTATAACGTTGATTTGTACTCCTCGTTCTGAACTGTGATGCCCTTAATGCAGTGGTTTTGTCGAATGTTATGGGCCAGGACCTCCATTGACAGGGCAAATAGCTGACATGTACCATTTCAAATTCGAAATAGTTCAGATAATATATTATTTGTTTTAATTCTGGCTGTGGGGTTTGAGTATAATGCGAGTACCCCCCTTAACACATTTTGGCCCCAAATTCATTTTTAACAGAGTTGCACTGAGGAAACCACATTCCACCCTATCAAAGACCTTTTCGGCATCTGTTGAAACTATTGCTAAGGGGCCTTTATTATTGCGAGCATAGGAGATCAGTTGTGTAACTTTAAGGGTATTGTCCCTAGCTTCCCTTCCAGGTATAAAGCCTACTTGGTCTGTGTGGACTAGATGTTTCAATAGTTGGATAAGTCTGTTGGATAGAACTTTGGCATATATTTTTAAGTCTGTGTTGAGAAGTGAGATAGGCCTGAAATTTTCCGGTTTAGTGGGTGGTTTCCTCTGTTTAGGAAATACTGTAATGTGGGCCTCTAGCATATTCTGTGGAAAACCTCCTTGATCCTGTAAGGAATTGAACATACAGTATCTGTGAGATGAGGGTGTAAGGGTATGGGGAAATCATTTGTAATATTTGTTGCCGAAACCATCAGGTCCCGGACCCACCGGTAAATCTTTGATAGCATTGGATATTTCTGTTGGTGCAAAGGGTTCATCTAATATTTTAGAGTCAGTGTCTTCAAGTCTAGGAAGGTCTATAGTAGAGAGATATTTAGTGAGGTCTAGACTAGCATTTTGAGTATGTAAAGGAGAGGGGTTTTGAGTTTCGTCTTATAAGTTGTATACAGGGAGTGCAGAATTATTAGGCAAATTAGTATTTTGACCACATCATCCTCTTTATGCATGTTGTCTTACTCCAAGCTGTATAGGCTTGAAAGCCTACTACCAATTAAGCATATTAGGTGATGTGCATCTCTGTAATGAGAAGGGGTGTGGTCTAGTGACATCAACACCCAGTAGTGTGCAATACTCAGAGACATGGCCAAGGTAAGAAAGGCTGAAAGACGACCACCACTGAACAAGACACACAAGCTGAAACGTCAAGACTGGGCCAAGAAATATCTCAAGACTGATTTTTCTAAGGTTTTATGGACTGATGAAATGAGAGTGAGTCTTGATGGGCCAGATGGATGGGCCCGTGGCTGGATTGGTAAAGGGCAGAGAGCTCCAGTCCGACTCAGACGCCAGCAAGGTGGAGGTGGAGTACTGGTTTGGGCTGGTATCATCAAAGATGAGCTTGTGGGGCCTTTTCGGGTTGAGGATGGAGTCAAGCTCAACTCCCAGTCCTACTGCCAGTTTCTGGAAGACACCTTCTTCAAGCAGTGGTACAGGAAGAAGTCTGCATCCTTCAAGAAAAACATGATTTTCATGCAGGACAATGCTCCATCACACGCGTCCAAGTACTCCACAGCGTGGCTGGCAAGAAAGGGTATAAAAGAAGAAAATCTAATGACATGGCCTCCTTGTTCACCTGATCTGAACCCCATTGAGAACCTGTGGTCCATCATCAAATGTGAGATTTACAAGGAGGGAAAACAGTACACCTCTCTGAACAGTGTCTGGGAGGCTGTGGTTGCTGCTGCACGCAATGTTGATGGTGAACAGATCAAAACACTGACAGAATCCATGGATGGCAGGCTTTTGAGTGTCCTTGCAAAGAAAGGTGGCTATATTGGTCACTGATTTGTTTTTGTTTTGTTTTTGAATGTCAGAAATGTATATTTGTGAATGTTGAGATGTTATATTGGTTTCACTGGTAAAAATAAATAATTGAAATGGGTATATATTTGTTTTTTGTTAAGTTGCCGAATAATTATGCACAGTAATAGTCACCTGCACACACAGATATCCCCCTAAAATAGCTATAACTAAAAACAAACTAAAAACTACTTCCAAAACTATTCAGCTTTGATGTTAATGAGTTTTTTGGGTTCATTGAGAACATGGTTGTTGTTCAATAATAAAATTAATCCTCAAAAATACAACTTGCCTAATAATTCTGCACTCCCTGTAGAGAGGAATAAAAACTATGGAATATGTCTGCTATTTGAGGACTGGTTTCACATGTTTGTCCCGACTTTTGTAGGGAATAAAGGTACGCTTTTAGTTGTGTGCGGCGAAGGGCCCTAGCCAGGAGGCATCCTGCTTTATTGCCGTGTTCATAGTAGTGTTGTTTTAAAGTAAAATGAGAGCATTGTTGTTCATGTTGTAAGTGGTGTTGCAATAATAGTCTTTTTTGCATCAGGTTTTCTGTTTTGATTTTGTTTGTCGGGTCAAGTTTGTGAAGGCACTCTGCCGTGCTAACATCTTTAAGTAACAGTTGGTACTTGTGTCTCTGGTCCTTGCAAAGTCTAGCTTTATGCTTGATAAGTTCCCCTCTGACAACACACTTATGTGGTTCCCAAACTGTCATGTGGGGTAACTGGTCAGTTGTGTTTATATGAAAATAATCTTTTAAAGTTGTGTCAATGTCAAGTTTGATTAGTGGGTCAACTAAGAGGAAGTCGTTCATATGCCACTGGAATGGAACAGTCGGCATTTCTGACCACTCCAAAGTACACAGTACCGGGCATGATTTGAACATGTGATAGGCATGATTTTAACCTGCTGAACTTGAGATAAGCTCATAGGATCCATTAGAAAGTAGTCGATGCGAGAGTAGGCCAGGTGAGGATGAGAGTAAAAAGTGTAATCCCTAGCTTTAGGGTGAAATGTTCTCCACACATCATGAACTGTCAGATTCCGCAAGCAACTACCAATATTTTTAATGTCTCTTTTAGAAATTGAGGAGGATCCCGCAGAGGTGTCCATACTTGGGTCTAGGGGAACATTAAGGTCCCCACCTATAAATAGGAAACCTTTTTTGCCATCCAAAATGTCGTTCACTACTTTATGAATAAATGTACTCTGCATTGTGTTTGGTGAATAGACATTAACTATAGTAGTCGGTCTGCCAAACAGCAAACCAACCAGTTCCAGCTGCCTACCATCTCGGTCGCTCTCTCGTCTAAGTAGTTGAAATGGTACATTCCTGTGGATTAGTATACCGACTCCACTTCTTTTATGTGGCCCTGAGGAGAAGTAGGCTGTAGGGTACGCGGGGGACTGCCATTTGGGTTCTTTTCCCTTTTTAAAGTGTGTCTCCTGAATGAGTATTATATCACCTTTAAGTCTGTTGAATTCCCTTATGGCTACTGCCCTTTTTTCTGGCACATTTAAACTTTTGACATTGAGAGTTATGAGAGTGATGTGTCGTTTTGGAGTGCATTGTGACATGATGAGGGATTATTTGAATAAGTGTGCAGGGGGAAAAGGTAGGAGGAGAAAAAAAGTAGGATTCGGGAGTAAGTGATCTAGCAATATAATTCCGTTATTGTAGTTAAACAGCTGTCAAAGAGAAAATAAATAACCAATAAATTGAATTATGTAATGTAATGCAATAGTATTCACACTAACACTATTGAATATTATCGGTAGGATACAAGGGGTGAGCTGTATTCTTGCCATGTTTACGATGTAAATTAAATCATAGGAATAGAATCTTATAAAGCATACTATATTGAATTAACTAATTGTTGAGCCCAGGGGAAGGGTCTGGGATACATCCGGATTAAACTATTTTAATAAGTGGGAGTTAATGTTAGACCAAGGCAAAGCTGGTTCATAATAGGTCTGATAGAAGGATAAGATTTGAGATTAAAGTATATCAAGTCTGCGGCATTTACCTTCCTTCAAAGTCATAGTGGATATCCATAATAATTTAGTAATATAAAGCACTAAATGCATATAACAACTCTAAAAAAACCAGGGAGAGTATTTTCGGTGAGAAATATAATTTAATTTTTAATCCTAACCTATTCATTGATGAACTAACCACAAGCTCCTATTCCTGTCTCAAGGCATAATAACAAATAAAACATCAGTGGTATAATACATGAGGAGTATAAAGTAACTCTGCATGCACTAGAGAAAATGTTTGCAGTAAAAATTATAACATAGGGTTGAATCTTATTGTAAACAGTGATGAACTTGGCTTAAGCTCATAATCCTGTTGCAATTGCAAAGACAAATACCACAGTGAAGTACATAAACATATCATGGACATTTATAGTAGAAGATGGTAATAAGGTGAAGGATACACACATGGAGAACCATAAATAGTGCTTAGAATATAAGCTATTTTTTAACAGTTGCATTCAACACATCATAAACAACATAACAGGTAACATAACATTTGACCTTCCTTGCGAGGTAAAGTAGTATGAATACTTATCAGTCCGCTCAGACTTTCCCAGGGGAAAAGTTTTCTAAGCCATGCTCTAATGTACCTCAGATGAATATGGAATGGTAGCATCAGTTCTCCCTGACCAGGTGTGCCACCTGTGCCTGAGTGGGCACTTGAGCTTCTTCTGAAGGTTTATCCACATGAAGAGGAGGGTCAGCTATCTCTACACCCAATGCTCTACAGAAGTTAGGGAGGTCTTCCACTGTACGGAATGTTGTTGTTTGTCCATTTTTAGTAGCCGCTATGCTTACGGGGAATACCCATCTATAATTGATTCTGTTGTTTCTTAGGACATCCGTGATAAACTTAAGGTCTCAATGTTTCTGCAACGTAGTGGGACTAATGTCCGAGAAAATTTGAATATTTATTCTGGTATGTGTGATAAGAGACTTAGCTCTGGCGTTATGCATAACTGAGGGCCCTGTGTGCTCTCTCCAAGATGACATCATGGGAGTTTGGAGTTCCTTTGACTGTTCTAAACAGATCTTGTAGAAATTCATTTAAGGCCGTTGGGTTAATTGATTCAGGGACTCCCCTGATTCTGATGTTATTCCTTCTATTACGGTTATCGAGGTCCTACATTTTTCTATCAAGTTGTACACTGTGTCTTCATGCTGTTGATTTAGTTTTGTCAATTCTTGAACATCTGTGTATAGTGTTTCATGCGCTTCTTCTAAGGTTGTGACCCTTTTAGAAACTTTTCTGATGTCTCTGCGCAATTCACTAAACAGCCCATTTACTTCTTTAAGGACTTCCTTAATATCATCCTTAGAAGAAACGGTTTTTAAGTGTTCTCTAGTGATGTTAGAGTCAGTATTTTGTTGTGAATCCGGTACTTGCGTGACAGCATGGCTCACTGGCTGATCTTTTACAATCTCAACAGTGATTTTCTATATTTTAAGGTATTAAGTTAGGGTTGCAGGTTTATTTTGTTTATCCATCTGTGTAATTTTCTTTGGTGGCATCACAGATCTTATAAAAGTGCATTTCTGGGCCTAGGTTTACCACTTGAAGTATTGTCAAATCAGTATCTATATATTATAGTTTTCACAGTCCACTTATTCACCACCTAGCCCTAACTTTTGTGGAGTGATGAATTATTCCCTCAGGCCTTCTGATTAATGTAGCTTTTTAGTGCACTGGCTCTTATGGACATGTATCGTTGTCTATGATCCTGAAGTTGCACTGTGACCGTGGATGTTAGAAAGCGGACTGATGTCTGCTAAGTGCGTCCTGTGAGTAAAAGTTAGTGAGTGAATGTTGGGCTACCTGCTACAAATATTATCTAAACGGATATTATATATCCATGAAAGGGTAAGGATATGATATTCCGCTAGGGCTAAAGGGACCCCATTAGTGCTTAGACTTCTGCGAGGGTAAAGAGGGGCAGATAGAGATTAGAAAGGAAAAATGAGAGTTGAGAAAAAGATAGCGTTAAGAAAGAATGGAGAAAAAATAAATATAGCGAAAAGATATGAGAGACGAGAAAGAGTGAAAAGAAAAGATATGGCCTGAGAGAGAAGGGAGTGGGTAACAAGAGAGATAGGAGAGAGGAGTCAGTGGAGAAATATAGATGAGAGATGATAAATATAAAAAAAAATTCCAGGTCTGCTATGACCTCACATTAATGTCAACACTCTCTGCTTTCTCCCAGTTCAACAACTTCCTTTTTCTATTCAGCTGTTGTCTTTGTCAGAACTCTAGTTGATGTTGCTAACTGCTATGCACTTATTTTTGCTAACTTATTACTGTTTGTAGCATTATTTAATTTATGGTATTAAACAAATAATATAAAAAAATTACTTCACAATAAGGTGTTTCAAATTGGCTAAACATATTCAAAGAGGGGGGTTTTTGGTGTGGTATGGGTGAGGAGTGGGTGAGATAAAAAGTGGCGAGTAACATTTTGTGCTAGCTAGTAGCTTAGGGCTTTACATTTTGAGCCCTGTATATGTATATGTATATATATATATATATATATATTCATGAATAAAAAGAACGTATGTGAAGAACATTGGAATGTGAAATATTCATATTCATTTTCATGTCCTGTTGAGAATATGGGATTGAGTTTAGGCTTGAGAAGGGTGTTAATTCCCCCCCCCCCCCACACACACACTTTTTTTACTCCATTGACTTCTATGAGGGAATACGTTATCGTGCATGCGATATTGTAAATTTGGCTTTTTTTAGCGCAAGAGCAAAAACAGTTTACTTTCTCAACTTTTACAAATACAAATGGAACCCGAGGCTCGCAAAAAGCTTACTTTTAGCACAGTTAACGCTCGGGTGGGAGAGTTAAATAGTGCTCCATTTGTTATCTGGTCCTTAATTTGTATTTCTGGTTGTATAAAATACAAAATACAAAGGGCCAGATTACAAGTGGAGCTTTAAATATCGCTTGCATGCAATATTATTTCTACGTTTTGTAATACCAGTGCATGCATTGCAAGAAAGCATTGTACTCACAAGAGTGCGCTTCCATAGGCTTTTATTGGAGCCTCGCTCTGATGCCTTCACAGACGGCATCAGAACCTTGCACAGCGAAGGAGGTAAGCGATAGGCAGCATTTTTAAATATATATGTATATAATCATAAACAGATATATTTACATTGTGGTCTATAGGAACACAGTTTCCATAGACCGCAATGTAAAGGCACTTTTCAGTGAGTTTTTTTTTTCTAACACCTCACTCCCACCAACATAAAGCCCCAAAACTGCCTAGTGCAGTTATTTTTTTAATAAACAACTACAATGCCTTCTATTTTGAGGGCATTTTGGGCACTGTTAAAAATTAACCAGAGATCTAATCTCTGGTTAATTTTCGGAGTGCTAATTGCTACCGTGAGGTTGTGGTAGCAATAACCAGCCACTTGTAATGCCTGGTTAATTATTGCGCTCCCACAAATGAGGAAATCTCAATAATTTAACGCTCCACTTGTAATCTAGTGCAAAGTGTAGAATAAATAAAATTCTCATTCATAGGTCACTATGCTGGACATAAGTACAGTGTGATATGTAGTGAACCTCTCTTAAACAGCTATGGGATTTTCAGTGGCATATTTTTTAAATAATAAATCTCATCCTCTCTGACCCAATGGACCATGCAGGACCGGCTTATTTAAAAAAAAATATATCTTAGGCGCTTTATTTCATTTCCATTTTAAAGTTACTATTTTTCATTTTTAATTTATATAAGCTTAAGTTTTCAACCTTTTTCATAATTAGACATACAGTAAAGAGAGTATAAGGTAATACATTATGTAAAGATCTTGTTTATGGGAGAAACAAATCTACGTAGAGTCCATTATGTAAAGATCTTGTTTATGGGAGAAACAAATCTACGTAGAGTCCAGAGGTTCATTAAGTCCCCTGTCAGGGCCAGACCACCCAGCAAGTCCAATCATTAACAATTATTAGTTGGCATGTGTCCACATTACATATAAAATACACATTGAATAGAGTCATCAAAACTTGGATGGAGTGATGCACTAGAAGAAATACCTTATACATGGACATAGAGGACATTAAATATAACACAGTGTACTGTATAAAGAAATAAAAGGTAATAGTAAATTCCGAAAAATAAGAAGTAAATATAGATAAAAGGAGTATTGCACAACTGGGGTGATTAAAAAATGGGTAATTACTCATATATTATAGCTGGAGCATGTAGAAAAATATCAATCCCTTTGGCTTGCTATAGGGTAGCTGTATAACCTTCCAACATCTCTATATGGATATAACTTCAGATATATAAGTTATCACTTTGGGATGTCAATAAAGCAATCATCCAAGAGGACCTATGAACGCCTGATTCTTGAATATTATACTTTTTTAAAGAAAAATTACTATTTTATCCCTTATCTGTCTTGGTTTGCTTATCAATATTCCCAAAATATTCTTTAATTAATACTTGATAAATTATGATGTTATTGCAGAACCAATATTGGGCTAGGTTACGATTGGCGTGATAACTGTTACACACAAGTGATATAGGGTATTTCTCTGCTTTTTGCATGTGACGGAAATAGTGCCATGTAATGGATGGAAAATCGTGATTCCATACACAAATAATTAATCAATATATTTATATCACTGTATGGAAGTATAATATTCAGTATGCATACATATACTCAGTATATATACATATTTAGTAAATGTATCCCTTGAGGAATATGCCTTTAAGAATTACACTGTTTGACATGTATTTTGCTGATTTCACTCTCTTTACCTTCTTCTCATAGACAGTGTCTTATCTAGAAGTAAGGAGGGGGACACATTCCATTGTGGAGTGTTAAGAACTCTGAGGGAATATTTCTGTGTTTCATTTTTGCTTTGAGAAAGCTTCAGTTATCTAAAACATTGCTAGGAAATATGATTGAAAACACGCAGTCACAACTGTTACTAACTTTTTAATTAGTAGCACTTTCTAAGAGGGCTAATTAGATTGGATTAGATTGGTTTGGAGTAGACTAGATTGGAGAGATGCAATGAAGTGATGAATGGTGTGATCAAGCTGTGGTGTCATATCTGCTATGTACCAAAGCTAAGTAAAACTTCATAATTTAATAACGGCCTTGCTTGGTAATCTGATTTCTGATTAATATTACTGTAATATGTGCACAGAAAACACTGCTATTATGATAATAAAGAAAAACAACCAAACAAGGGCACCTATGGCCTAGTACAATCTGATTAGAAATATAGTCAAATCACACTCACATGGGAAATGCACTCTTAAGTGCTTGCTGCAATGCAGACTGGAACTTCACAGTTACAAACAGCAAGAAAAGCAATCTGCCAGGAACAGCTCAGTGGCTTGTTCTATGGCCTGGTTACCACATGGAAGTAGCTTCTTGTTGCCCAATTGTGCTTTTTCACAGTGGAAAACTTTCCTGAAGTATACCAGTCTAATCCTGCGTAACAAGGTCAGCCCAGCCCGGAAATACCAGGCAATTCTCCTCGGAACAAGGCAAACGGCAACCCCAGACAATTGTTTCGGCCTCTCTTGGGCCTCATCAGTGAGGTTCAGCCATATCTTTCTAAGCACATTGGGCAAGGAATCCACTTTTAGTTTTCCCCAACACCCTTAGGGAGACTATCCCCAGGGTCATAATATAAATACAAAAAGAAAGACAAGCAGTCTGCCAGGAACGAACAACAGCTCAGTGGCTTGTTAATAAAATTAACTGCACTGTATTTTAGGGGCAGATCTGTTCTGTTGGTTAATTTTATAAGCGCTAATTGCTACTGTGAGCTTGTAGTAGCAATAAAAAAAAAAACAGTTGTAGTAGCTGGTTATTTATCAAGCACCAGCAAACGGGCAAAATAACGCTCCACCTGTAATCTAGCCTATTACGTTTTAAGGCATTTTTTTTTTAAATGAATTCTTTTTTATTGATTTTTTATTTTCTGCTGTGTAGGACCTCCCATTACCCTCCAACCTCCCTGATCCCTCCCAAACAGCTCTCTAACCCTCCCCCTCTACTTTCATCTTAGGTATACATATATATATATATATATATATATATATATATATATATATATATATATATATATATATATATACTGTATATATGTACTGTATATATACAACACACAGAGAAAACCCAGCACTCACTTACATATGCCTGTGCACCCTTCCCTTGTTCCCAGTTTGTTTGGATTTGAAAGCTTGCATTGTGTGGCTGTTTTAAGGTCCCAGGTATTGGAAATGACCTTGACGAGGTACCTAGGCTTGTCCCATTTGGCCAGATGTGGTAACTAACCTTCCATTTTTGCTTTTAAATCTTAGCTGAGAGCTTGTGAGTGCTGGGTTTTCTCTGTGTGTTGTATTAATTTGTTTTGTAATTTTCCCTATGGTTCTTGTACCCAAACCTGTCTGGGGTTAACTGCCTGTGACTCTGGGGACAGCACAGCTTCCTGTGAGTGCCAGTGGCACCCAGGGCTGAGCATGTTGCAGGGTCATGGGATGTGTACCCGGTCCGGTATAAGAGTGCAGTTCCCTTCCGTGTTTTGTATATGTCTAGGGTGATTACATATGCCTGTGCACCCTTCCCTTGTTCCCTGTTTGTTTGGATTTGAAAGCTTGCATTGTGTGGCTGTTTTAGGGTCCCAGGTATTGGAAAGGACCTTGACGAGGTAACTGGGCTTGTCCCATTTGGCCAGATGCGGTAACTAACCTTTCCATTTTTGCTTTTAAATCTTAGCTGAGAGCTTGTAAGTGAGTGCTGAGTTTTCTCTGTGCGTTGTATTAATTTGTTTTGTAATTTTCCCTATGGTTCTTGCACCCAAACCTGTCTGGGGTTAACTGCCTGTGACTCTGGGGACAGCACAGCTTCCTGTGAGTGCCAGTGGCACCCAGGGCTGAGCATGTTGCAGGGTCATGGGATGTGTACCCAGTCCGGTATGAGAGTGCAGTTCCCTTCCGTGTTTTGTACTGTATATATATATATATATATATATATATATCATTTTTTTTCCCTGAGTGCAGTGGTCCCCCCCCCACCTCCCCCTCCAGCGATTGTTGGTTAGGGCAGTGTTTTTCAACCAGTGTGCCGTGGCACACAAGTGTGCCGTGAGAGATCCTCAGGTGTGCCACGGCAGACTGACAACAGTGTGACATATTTTTTAAACTTTGCTTGTTTTTTACTCCCAGTGCAAGGGTAGTTTGTAGGAGGCATGGCATAACAGCACAATACATACAGTATGTGTGTGTTTGTGTGTATGTGTATATATATATGCTGTATTAGGCTACAATGTGTGAATTTTTTTAAATTTTGGGATGGTGGTGTGCCACGGGATTTTTTAATGTAAAAAAGTGTGCCACGGCAAATAAAAGGTTAAAAATCACTGGGTTAGGGAACCCCCAACCATTTCCTATAGCGTAGCTCCCCATCCCTCCCTCTCCCTTTTTTTTTTTCTGAAGGTCCATCCCACTCCCTCCCTCCCCCTTCCACTGCTGGACCGCCCACCTACCTCCTGGATTCCCTCCCACACCTCCGGCCTGCTCCAGCAGAGGATGGTTACAGATGGTAACAGACACAGTGTCACCATCTGTAACCATCTGGCATCTGCCTTTATATGGATCTGGAGCACCTATCACACTCCGGTTCCATATGCAGGAAGATGACATGAGCTTAAGAACTCCAGCTCTCAGCTTAAATGGACATTATACACTCATTTTTTCTTTGCATAAATGTTTTGTAGATGATATATTTCTATAGCCCATAAAGTTTTTTTTTGTTTTAAATTTTGCTTATTTTTAAAAAAACATTGCTCTGATTTTCAGACTCCTAACTAACCAAGCTAGCTACTCCAGCTTGCTCCTGCTTGTGTAAAGTGTCTTTTCATATGCAAAAGAAGGGGGAAGGGGGAGTGTCTTATTTCCCACATGCAGTGGGCTTTCCAGCTGCCTTTTCAACAGAGCTAAACTGAGAGCTTCTAAGTAAGTTTTTAAACAGTTTTATACTGGATTTTTATATCAGTATCTGTGCATCTTATTCTTTATAGTAGTGTCTATTACATGCTGTTAAATAAAAATGAGTGTATACTGTCCCTTTAACAGCCGAGACTGCTGAAGCTTCATGCAGCTCCGGCGTATATATACGTCACACGGTACGTTAAGCAATTTACCGCACAATGTATATATACATTGCATTGGGTTAAGGGGTTAATTTAAAGTTAGGTACTTTTAGTGATACATATATCATTTTAGATGGGGATTTTAACTTGGTATCTAATGTACCTCTGAATAGATTTATACCCAACTATAAGGAGAAAAGGGAAAAAGTGATAAATTAGAAGCTAAACTTTTGAAATCATTTTAAAAAGATCTAGGCCTTCTAGATATCAGACACAAGAGAATACATGTGTGTATCTGTGACATTCAAAATATATTACAGGATAGACAGATATTTAGTGTCTGAGAATTTAGCGTTTAGCGGGAAAGGAACTGCAAGCAGATATTTATCAGGTAGCTGTGTCGTACGATGCTCCAATCTCACTTTTTATACCATTAATGATTGACAAACAAAGTGCAATTTCCCCCGTTATTTGACTTCCAATATTGATTTTATTAAACATACTGTATAACTGAGAAATGGAAAGAATAAGAGATTTCAGAAAGACTATATAGTCAATCCAGTAGTATATTGGGAGGCTTTTAAGGCAGTAATATGTTGGGAAATTAAAGCTTACAATTTTAATTGAAATCATTTTTATTGGTTTTTATTATCAACATTTCAAATCATTAAAAGATATACAAAAAAGGCAAACATAAAAAAAATTGACAAGAGGGAACCACAAAGTATATGGACATGTCCATGAGACAAATATTAATAAATCTCTGTATCTCTATCAACCATGTAACCTCTTTCTAAAATAGGCATATTAAATCGCCCACTTCCTGTTCACCTATAACATATCCAGGATGAGAATCTCCCTCCCTCGTTAATACTACAACTCAGGAGATTGAATGATGTTAAGTAGTAGAGATTTAAGTTTTCTCCATGACTCTCTTAACCTAGATACAGATTTCAGTTCCCTCCTTCATCTTATATATATAAACTATTGAACATCAGTAATTATGAACCATAACCCTCCCTCCCCCACCAGATGTTTCCATAAGTGTTATCTAACAACAGGTGTATTTAACGGCTTCTTATTCTGCAAGTTACTATTTAGGATATCTGTGCCTAGGTTCATAAATAAGTGTTTAATGGACCCCACCCTCCTCCTCAGCTATCTTGTCTAAAACACCTACTCAACTTGCTCTCCAGCAAATCCTATTCATCTATCCTCTCTCAATATCCAGTGGAACCACACCTTTTGAAATTGCTCAGTAGATCCTTGTCACCATGCTGCTAGTTCTGACATTGTGTATGTATCTTTAATTTTGTCCATGACCTCTGTCCATGTAGGCACCCCCTCCTTCCAATGTCTGGCTATACATATTCTTAGGCATGTACAAAGGGTTTTAATAAATGTATGAACAGCAGAGCCAAAAGGTCTCACCCTATCATTCAATAGTGCCTGAGAGATCGTCAAAGTGACGTGTTCATTTAGTGTGTTGCTAAGGAGCTCCGAGAGTGCTGTCCATAATGGTCTTACCTTTGGGCAATCCCACCACATATGTCTGTACGTCCCCCTCTCCTTACACCCCCTGTAACAGGTCCCCAGCATTTGTGAGGTGAAGTGAGCTGTCCTCTCAGGTGTAAGATACCACCGAAAAGAGACCTTAATGCAATTCTCCCTCATACCTGCACTTAGTATTCCTTTACTAGACTCTAAGAGAATTTCTTCCCATTTCTTCTTCTCAAGTGTCTCCCTTATGTCTCTTTCCCATCTCTCCATCAGAGGAGATTTGGAAGTATATTTTGCTCCTTGGATCAATAAATATAGCTGAGAGATCACATGTTTTCCTCTAATTGGTGTCCTGCAGATCCTTTCTAGGTTAGTAAGAGGTTGTTCTGGCCTATTTGCTATGTATTTTGTGATTACTGACATTATTTGCAAATAAAGGAATCATTGTAGTTTATATGGCTGGATGTTGTCGTTTATCTGATTAAAGGTAAGGTAAAGGTAAGGTATTTTATTTTTGTCTAAGAAATCTGCTACTCTATATAATCCTTTGTTCTCCCATTTTCCAACTGTCTGTCTAAGTTCTGGAGGTAGCAAGAATTTCAAAGGTGATAGTAAAGAGTGGGATAGGCATAACTTAATTTTATAGGAAAACCTATGCCACATGCAAATTGTCTCCAACGTGACTGGAGATCTATATTTGAGTGGGTTTGTTTTCAGTGTGGGATCCCACAGAATATCTGCGGGGCTTTCACATCCCGCTATATCTGCTTCTATTCTAGTCCAAATGATCTCCTTTATGTTCTTCCCCATAATAAGAGATTGTGCCAATCTAGAGGCTTGGTAATATTCCACTAGATTCGGTACCCCCACCCCCCCCATCTGTCTATGCTGCTTCAGTAGCTGTGATGCAATTCTTGCCTTCCTATCTCCCCTTAGAAAAGGAACCAGATCTGCCTGTAAAGCGTTTAGGCCCGCCAGAGGGATCTCAATCAGCAGAGATCGAAAAAGATACATGACCCTGGGAAGAACATTCATTTTTATGGCTGATAATCTCCCATACCATGAGAACCTCCCCTTTTTCCAGTTTTCAAGGTCCTTCCTGACCATTTTATAAATGGGGACATAATTTAATTTATATAAGTCTGTAAAATTGCTATTTAGCTCGACCCCAAGATATGTTATGTGGTCTTTCACCCATGTCAGTTCGAAATTTGTTTCTATAACTTTACGTGTGTGAGAAGGAAGGCATATCGGAAGGGCCTCGCACTTATCCAGATTAATTTTATACCCCGAGATCTCTGAGAAATCCCTTAGAATATTATAAAGGTTAGGTAGGGATATCAAAGGTTTAGTCAAAGTTAATAAGACATCGTCAGCAAATAGTGTAAGTTTATATTCCCCATTTGTCAGCCTCACTCCCGACACATCTGCCGACTGTCTAATAAGCGCTGCTAACGGCTCAATGCAGATGACGAACAGTAGCGGTGATAGCGGGCACCCTTGTCAGGTTCCGTTTAATATATCTATAGGTCTTGAAATATATCATGCTGCCCCCACCACCGCCGTCGGCCCTGAGTATATAGTTTCAAGTGCCTTCATAAAAGCGCCTTTAAATCCCATTTTAGCCAGTACATGAAACATAAAATTCCAATCTACCCTATCGAACGCTTTTTCTGCATCAAGGGACAGGAGTAGAGCCGGTGTTCCAGATTTTGCTAAGTAATCTACCAAGGTCACTATTCTCCGTACCTTATCCGGTGCCTCCTGGTGTATCAATGAGGGCAATATTAATTTCAGCATGTTTGCCATATTTTTTGTGAAAATGTTATCTAAATTTATCAAGGAGATGGGTCTATAGTTCTGACAATATGTTGGATTTTTCCCTGACTTTGAGATGACCACTATCTTAGCTCTCAGCATCTCTCGAGGTAGTGTCCGGCCCGCTAAGATACCATTACAAAAGTTTAGTAAATGAGGCATCAATTCTTTCTTAAATAGCTTGTAATATTCTCCTATGAAGCCATCTGGGCCTGCTGCTTTACCTGCTTTAAGGTCTTTAATGACTGCCAAGATCTCGTTTGCTGTGATCTGTGAATTAAGATTTGTGAGATCTGAGTCCTGTATAACCCCTAAATTAGCCTGCTGTAGAAAACTGTCTATTTTCAAAGTGATATCCCCCCCCTGGGCACCTTCTTCCCATCATATATTTTCTCGTAGTATTGGGCAAAAGCTTCAGTGATTTCCTGTGGATTTGAGGTAGCAGCCCCCCCCTCTTTGTGGATGGTGGGTATAGAAAACATTTTGGTTCTTTCCTTCAATTTAATTGCCAAATATTTGTCTGGTTTATTTGCGTAAACATAATAGTGTGCTTTCAACCTCAGAGCTCCTCTTATTGAAGATTCATTTAATATTTTAAATAATTCCTGCCTCTTAAACTGGAGCGTTTTGTAAACCTCCGGCCTTAGGGTGTGTTTATGCTCTCTCTCTAGTTCCTCAATCTCTCTCTGGAGTGTGTTTATTAACTGTGTTGATTTTCTCTTCAACATCGATGCCTCTTTGATAAGAAGGCCTCTCAAGTAAGGCTTATGTGCCACCCACGGTGCTAGCTGGTTACTAGTGGACCCCATATTTATCTTCCAGTATTCCTGTAATGCTTTTATTATATTTCTGTGTATCTCTGGATACTTAAAAAGCGTTGGATTATATGTCCACGATCTTTGTCTAGAGAAATGTATTATCCCTGATAGCTCTAACGTCACTAGAGAATGGTCTGACCATACGCACGTTTGTTTACCCGAGGTAACTAGATTAGGGGTTAGTATTTGGCTCACATATATATAATCTAGAGTAGAGTATGATTTGTGTGCCGGTGAGTAGTATGTGTATTCGTGATCTGAGTTGCCCATCGCCACCCAGGAGTCTATTAGATTATGTGTCCCCAATGTTTCCCTAATAGACTTAACAATGGCATTATGTCTGTGTTGTTTACTATTAGTTTTGGAAGTTCCTATCGTTGAGAAAGAAGTCATGGATACATTGAAATCTCCCGCTAAGCTTATCCTGTCCTGTGACCATTGAGTAAGATGGTGTGAGATCTGTCGGAAGAAAATGTTCTGCGTTTCGTTAGGGGTTTATATGTTGCATAATGTAATCTTCGTGTCTTGAATTTTTCCCTGGACTATCACAAAGCGGCCTTCTTTATATATAATCACTTTTTCAAGTATAAAGTATAAAGTCTAAAGACTTGTGTATTAAGATTGACACTCCTCTTTTTTTCGAATCTTTAGTGGAATGGTAGTGTTGGGAGAATTGATGTGACCAGTACTTTGGTATTGTCTCAGCCACAAAGTGAGTTTCCTGATGATATATTATATTCGCATTCAGCTTCAAATAATGTGTCATGGCTATGCGTCTCTTATTGTCTGTGTTTAAGCCCCTGACATTGTGGGAGACTAGTTTTAGATTATGTGTCATTGAATCTTATCCACCTATCACTCTCCTTCCCCCTATTACTTGCTGTCCATGATAAAATGATTATGTTGTAGCTAAAACTACGCGCTACATAACTCTCTAACATCCATCCCTTCCCTACTCTCCGCTCTCTCACCTGTTCATCCGTTATAGATCTGCAAAGAAACACCTGGTAAAAAAAAAGAACAATAAATAACAACAACTAAAATATACATTAACTTTGTTGGTCCCTTTAGGACTCCCCCTCATTATATACTTAATTGCAGTTACATCACATCTATTACATATTATAGTTGCTATGACAATAAGTGAATTACAAGTGTAAGATATAACCATTAACTTTTGAATTCTCCCTACAGCACAATCCTAGGGATGTAAGGACCATTTTAGAAAAAGCTTACAATTTTAAAGGGACAGGAAACCCCAACATTTTCTTTCATGATTTGGATACAACATTCAATTTTAAACAACTTTCCAATTTACTTCTATTATCAAATTTGCTTCATTCTCTTGTTATCCTTTGCTGAAGGAACAGCATTGCACTACTGGCAGCTAGTTGAACACATCTAGTAAGCCAATCACAAGAGACAAATGTGTGCAGGCACCAATTAGCAGCAGCTCTCACTACTGTAGGATATGTGCGTATTCTTTTTAAAAAGGGATACCAAGAGAATAAAGTACATTTGAAAAATATAAGTGAATTTAAAAGAATCTTAAAATGTCATGCACTTCCTGAATCATGCAAATTTAATGTTGACTTTCCGATCCCATGATAATGTTAATAAGAGAAAATTAGATAACTAGTCATCTAATTAAGGAATGTACTAGATATTTAATTACCCCAAATTTAGAAAATTGGAAAATGTAATCTATTCCAAAAAATGAAAGGGATATCCTTTTAATGCAAAAATCAGCACAATCTGATTTTAAAACTTTATAAGTCCGGTAATAAAACAAGTAAACTACTAGCTAATTTAGTTAAATTCTCTAAAAATGTAATTATATTGCTGACCTACAAGTGAAAATATTAGAATAGAATACTATTCAATTTTGTCAGTATCTATTCTCCCCCTCCTGAAATCTTTATTTGATGGCTATTATATAGATGGTTAGAAATTGTTGTGGTTATCAATGATTATGGATTTTTAATTTAATACTAAATATATTTTTTAATTCAATACTAAATATAATTCTATGTTAAAAAACACTCAAACCATTACAACTAAGTTAAGTTAACACTATAAAGGGTCTCCATTATTTCCAAAGAATTTATTAGGAACCAATATATATTTTGTAATAAGATGAATATTTACAGGTATATATACACAAATATTTTACAACAAAACATTCCAAATAATAATACAGGGCAACTCTAGCTACCACAAATCCAATGTTTACAACACGGCTAACTAAATAAAATAATCACAGAGAATTTTATCCCAGAAATTCTCTAATGTGTGTCTTCTCTCTTTGTCCAAAATCAGCCATCTTCAGCAGGAGAAGTGAGAGAAACTAATTTGATGGGAGTGGTCTATCATATGCCATTCAAAGGCTATATTGTAGTGGGTCAAAATCATTGTCTAGAATATAAAGGTGTATTGGGGTGTGGCCAGGGGGAGCTGTTTGGTGTGGTCACAGAGTGGTTAGCGTTCTTGTATATACCGCTCCACTGATATATATTAACAGTGTTCTTAATTGATACTTTTAGTTACGTAGTTTCTTTACTGACATTGAATAGCCTCTGTGTGAGGCATTGCGGATCAGCAATTCGAAATATATTTGCTGGTATAAATAAGGAAACTAAATGAGTATTCAAATGCTATTAATATATGTGTGTATGATATACGAAGTATAGGGATTAAGATAGCAATTGGCTGACTTTGTTAAATCAAAGCAGAACGCAGGCAGGAGGTCGCCTTTGAGCACATAGAGTGTTTGACTTTGAATGTATGACTGCTGTTTCCCATTTATGCTATACAGTCTGGCCACATGTTTTCTATCTCTCTCCCCTGTTGTCAGGGTTACTGCTTACTAATGGTCTGTCCCTTTAAGTGCTTCCTATATCAAGCACTTCCCCCAGCACTCATTGCTGGTTAAATGAGAAAGGATTCACAGCTCAAGCGTGTCTCTGAGAGTTTTCCACACTCTCCAACAGCCTCTCTAATTTCTATTTAAAGAGTTCCTAAAAATTACTGATAACATCTCGTATTTTCATTCCTACATTTAGCAGCTCTACTACTTTTATCCAATACTGGAAGATTTCACCTATTGCAATGAAATCAAACTGACTCGACATCTCATCCTGAAGCAGTTACAAGGTAACAGGATTTGCAAGCCGCTTCAGACACAGCACAGCGAGTAGCGGTGACGTCATCAGCTGCAGCCAACAACCGCTCTCCCTGTGAGTACCACGCTGCTGTTCATAGCAAACGGACACAAGTATCAAACTCCTGGGTTCTCAGGTCAGAACTATTTAATCCATTATTATTCGTTATTTTCACATAACTTGATGAACTATACCTACCTAATCAAGGAATACAATAATTTACGTTACTGCTTAATTTGAACTGTTTGCGTTTACAATTGCCCTGAAAGTATTATACAGTTTATGAAGTCAATAAACTGACACTCATTGGGCAAATATTAAAACATTATATGATGCACTAACAACTAATTCATCAAGCTTCTTTTATGTTACAAACCTATTTTTGAGGCAATTGCTGTTTCTGAATTACAACACAAAATTAAAGGCTTGTTCAAATTGCTACTATTACAGAATTAACCAGCCATAAGGAAGCAAGGATTTAGTGTTTGTGTACACAGAATTATCCTATACCAAACATATTTACTCAACAGCAATTATGGAACAAGATCTTTTAAGTGATAAAGTTCAAGTCCTGTCAGACAGATTAGAAGCTCTATCAGGTTCTTTCCATGAATTACAAGTGGAAAATCAGGCTTTAAAGGCCTGCTTAAGAGAGACTCTGGCACCTAAACCTGCAAGTGCAGATTCTATCCCTGAACCCATGGTCTCCCACCCAGAAAAATTCTCTGGTGACCGTTCAAGATTCAGAGAGTTTAAAAACTCCTGCATGTTGCTTTTTCAATTGAAGCCACGCACTTATCCCACTGAAAGGTCAAGAGTGCTCACTGTGATTTCATATTTGAGGGGGGAGCCTAGGGCTTGGGTTGACTCTTTTTTTGAAAATGATGATGCAATACTGGGATCCCTCGATGAGTTCTTTGATCAAATGTCAGCATTATATGATGACCCTTTCAAACAGGTCACAGCTGAAAACATACTTAGATCTTTAAAACGAAGAAAGAACCCTGTGGAGTCTTACATCACACAATTTAAAATTTCTGCCCGCGATTCCGGATGGAATGAGGTCTCACTTAAAACTCAATATCGTTTAGGGTTGTCTGAGGATATAAAGGATGAACTCTCATGTACAGGTATTCCAGATTCATTGGAAGATTTCTTTTCCCTCACTATTAACATAGATAGATGGCTTAGGGAACGCCGCTCTGAAAAGGCTAGCGGTACAAGAAGCTTTCTCTCCACTCCCGTTTATCAAACTAAGGAATCGCCGCAACCTATGGACATAGGCTTTATGAAGGGTCCCCTCTCCTCTCAGGAAAAGACTAGGAGGAAGTTGCATAGTCTGTGCATGTATTGTGCCTGCCCCACATATGAAGTAAAGGACCGCCCAGTTCTCGCTAAGAATAAGAAGGGTAGGTTGCCTAACATCTCTGAATCCCTGCTGATGAAAACCATTAAACCCTCATATCTAACTATCCCTATTATTCTACAGTGGGATCAAATCAGGATAACAACTGAAGCTATACTGGACACCGGCTCATGTAGAAATTTTGTTGATTTTTCTTTTGTGAAACTGAATAAAATACCTCTGGTGTGTAAGAGAACTCCGGTCTCTGTGAAGGTCATTGATGGCTCTTTTTTAAAATCAGGTCCTGTCACACACCAGACTACACCATTACAGGTAACATCTTGCACACGCATCACAGAAACACTCACTTTTGATGTCATATCTTCACCAATGTTTAATGTAATCCTTGGTATAAATTGGTTTTGTAAACACAAACCAACTATAAACTGGAATGACCTCAGTTTATCTTTCTCTCATCTCACTCAAAATAGTAAGACATCATCAGATATAATTATGCTACAGGTTGAGGATAATATTTTACCTAAACAATATGCAGACTTCTCAGATGTTTTTAATAAAAAAGAAGCTGAATGTTTGCCCCCTCATAGGGATTATGATTGTCCCATTGATTTACTCCCAGGAGTTTCAATTCCCTACGGACATATCTACCCCCTTTCAAAACCAGAATTAGAACACCTTAAAAATTATATCGATGAGAACCTTAGAAAAGGTTTTATAAGACCTAGTACCTCTCCTGCAGGTGCAGGCATATTTTTTGTCACCAATAAAGATGGCACGTTAAGACCAATTATCAATTACAGGGAATTGAACAGGCATACCAGAAAAAACAGGTATCCCCTACCTTTGATCCCTGAATTAATTGATAGATTACGGGGGGCCTCAATTTTCGCGAAATTGGATCTTCGAGGTGCCTATAATCTTATACGAATGAGAGCTGGCGACGAATGGCTCACTGCTTTTCGGACTAGATATGGGCTATTCGAATATACAGTGATGCCATTCGGTCTGTGCAATGCCCCAGCAACATTCCAATGCTTAATCAATGATCTTTTCAGAGATATTTTGGATGTATATGTTGTTGTCTATTTGGACGATATTCTAGTTTACTCACAAAATCTAGATCAACATAGAATACATGTTAGAGAGGTTCTCACTAGGTTACGAAAAAATAACCTATACGCTAAACTAGAAAAATGTATATTTGAATCAAATAATATCTCTTTCCTGGGTTATAACATCTCTCCTGATGGAATCAAGATGCAAGATGACAAGGTTCAGGCTATTCATAACTGGCCAACTCCTCAATGTAAGAAAGATGTTCAACGTTTCCTTGGCTTCTCAAATTATTATAGGAAATTCATTCCTGGATTTGCTGCTATTACCAAACCTCTTACTGAGCTCACCAAATTGAATCATCCTTTCAGGTGGACAAGCCATACTCAACAGGTATTTGATCTTTTAAAAAATAAATTCACTACAGCACCCATTCTCCAATACCCGGATTTAGAAAAGCAATTCATCCTGGAAGTTGACGCTTCTGAGTTCGCAATAGGGGCAATCCTCTCTCAAAGGAAATCGTTCAAAGATCCCTTACACCCGGTCGCATTTTTCTCCAGATTGATGCAACCAGCAGAGTTAAATTATCCAGTTGGCGAGAATTACTTGCAATAAAGTGTTCCTTCGATCACTGGAGGCACTTGCTTGAGGGCGCAACACAACCAACTGTCATATATACTGACCACAAAAATCTGCAATATCTTCAGTCCAATCGAACCCTATCCTCCAGACAATTACGCTGGAGTCTTTACTTTTCTCGTTTCCATTACATCATTACCTACAGGCCTGGTACTAAAAATGGCAAGGCTGACGCCCTCTCTAGACAAGGTCCTAAACCTATAATACCATGCATTCCTACTACTGTTGTCCCTAAGGACTCTATCATTGGTGTTATAACAAGTCTAACTACAGTGTTAAAAGATGCTATTGCTATTGACCCATCAGTACCTCATACAGATCTTACCTACAATTCTGACGGCTTACTCTACAAGGACGGGAAGCTATACATACCTCCAAATCTTAGATCTTCAATCTTGAAGACAGTTCATGAGTCCCCCCTTGCTGGACACATGGGAAGGGATAAAACTTTGGATTTACTAAAGCGTTCTTTTTGGTGGCCTACTCTTAACCTCGATCTCAAAGAATATATATCTAAATGCGTTATATGTGCAACCTCCAAACCTTCTAAACAACTTCCTGTGGGTCTTTTACAGCCTTTACCTGTACCACAAGTACCCTGGGAGGCGGTATCTCTGGACTTTATCGTGGACTTACCTGTCTCAAACAATTACACCACTATAATGGTTGTCACCGATTTATTCTCAAAGATGGCACATTTCACACAGATTGCCTCCCTACCCACTTCCAAGATCACAAGTGAATTGTTCATTCAAAACATTGTAAGATTGCATGGAATTCCTAAAACCATCCTTAGTGACCGTGGAACCCAATTCACTTCTAAGTTCTGGAGAAATTTGTGTGCTGCTCTGCATATAGAACAAAAACTCACCACTGCCTACCATCCTCAAACGAATGGGCAGACGGAGAGGGTGAACCAGTGGCTCGAGCAATACCTACGATGCTTCTGCTCTCACCAACAAGATTCATGGGCCTCCTACTTGCCCCTAGCAGAATTCGCCTATAATAATAATAAGAGTTCCACAACTGGCACATCACCATTTTTTGTAAATTATGGTTTACATCCAAATTTCACTTTACTTCCGAAGATTGATACCCCATGTCCTCAGGTGAATGATCTAGTTAACGACATTTCTGCCAACTTTTCTTCGATTCGTGAACATATTCTTCAGGCACAAGCATCACAACGCAGGTTCTACGATCTTCGCCACAGACCTAGTCCTCAATATTCCATAGGACAACAAGTATGGCTCTCCACTAAGAACCTCAAGATACCCTATCCTTGTAGGAAACTAGGTAAACTCTTTTTGGGTCCTTACCCTATCATCAGGGTAAATGGTCCAACAATAGTTACACTCCAACTGCCATCAACTTTCAAGATACATCCGACTTTCCATGTGTCTCTTGTCAAACCTTGTAACCTACCCATATCAAATGTTACATCAGCAGACCCAATACCTTCTGCTACCCTTGATATGCAGTATGAGGTTCATAGCATTCTGGATTCTAGACTCCATCATGGGAATCTTTTCTATTTGGTTCATTGGAAAGGATTTGGACATGAAGATGATTCCTGGGAGCCTGCCTCGAACATATCTGCTCCACGTCTGATCTCTCTCTTCCATAGACGTAACCCTGATCGTCCCAGGCCTTGAACCTCGCTGTGGTTCTTTTTGTGGGGGGCTCTGTCAGGGTTACTGCTTACTAATGGTCTGTCCCTTTAAGTGCTTCCTATATCAAGCACTTCCCCCAGCACTCATTGCTGGTTAAATGAGAAAGGATTCACAGCTCAAGCGTGTCTCTGAGAGTTTTCCACACTCTCCAACAGCCTCTCTAATTTCTATTTAAAGAGTTCCTAAAAATTACTGATAACATCTCTTATTTTCATTCCTACATTTAGCAGCTCTACTACTTTTATCCAATACTGGAAGATTTCACCTATTGCAAGGAAATCAAACTGACTCGACATCTCATCCTGAAGCAGTTACAAGGTAACAGGATTTGCAAGCCGCTTCAGACACAGCACAGCGAGTAGCGGTGACGTCATCAGCTGCAGCCAACAACCGCTCTCCCTGTGAGTACCACGCTGCTGTTCATAGCAAACGGACACAAGTATCAAACTCCTGGGTTCTCAGGTCAGAACTATTTAATCCATTATTATTCGTTATTTTCACATAACTTGATGAACTATACCTGCCTAATCAAGGAATACAATAATTTACGTTACTGCTTAATTTGAACTGTTTGCGTTTACAATTGCCCTGAAAGTATTATACAGTTTATGAAGTCAATAAACTGACACCCATTGGGCAGATATGAAAACATTATATGAAACACTAACAACTAATTCATCAAGCTTCTTTTATGTTACAAACCTATTTTTGAGGCAATTGCTGTTTCTGAGTTACAACACAAAATTAAAGGCTTGTTCAAATTGCTACTATTACACCTGTTCACATGGCCTACTTGTTTTTAATATATATTTTTCTGACTTATAATTAGAGTACTGTGAATTGAGGGGTGGTTGTGATGTTGCCCACCTCTGATATAATTAATTAGAGTCCTTTGTAATTGTCTGTCTGCATATATGTTTAATAAAGTGTTTAGTTTTTAGCATTATTGAATTTAATCACAGTGTTTAATTCAACACTTGCCTTAAATGCCACAAATCCCCTAATCCCCCTAATCCTTAATGTATTGGGGGGGAGGAATTTCTTATATGAAAAAGGCTTGGGGCAAGATTACATATGCAGCTTCGCCAGTAAGCCGGCAACGCTGATTTTTACTCGGTTTTGGTATCACATATACGGCGCCGCATATAAATGCGGCTCTGTATATTTCACCCGTCGCCAGCAATTTTTACTCCCATAAGCTAACATAAAACCGTGTCGCAAATCGGTATCACATATTCAGCGCAAGGATTTACGCAGGGAAAATTGAGACATTAGTACTCCATTTTCACCTCGCCACACATAGGCAGGCGCCGCAACCCTTACGCTGAAAATGTGAGCACCGTAACTCCCGTAACTGCCTGAAAATATTAACAAACACCTAATGAATGCGCAATATCTACCTGTCAGCCGCAATCTCCCACTACAATAACTAATAAAGTATATTAACCCCTAATCCTGCCATTAACCCACATTGCAATAAATGTAATAAATGTATTATCCCCTAATCCGCCATTAACCCACATCGCAATAAACCTAATAAATGTATTAACCCCTAATCCGCCATTAACCCACATCACAATAGACCTAATAAAACAATTAACCCCTAATCCACCATTAACCCACAACGCAATAAACCTAATAAAACTAATAACCCCATATCCGCCATTAATCCACAACACAATAAACCTAATAAAACTATTAATCCCTAGTCCGTTAAACCCACACAACTCATTAATCCTAATAAATCTATTAACCCCTAATCCCCCAAACCCCCACAACGCAAATAACTAATGGCTAGATTACGAGTTTTGCGTTATGGTGAAAAAGCAGCGTTATGGCTCTTTTTTACTACCGCTGGTATTACGAGTTTTGCAGGTATAGCTGTACCGCACACTTTTTTGGCCGGAACGCAACGTAAATACAGCAGCTTTCAAAAAGTCCTTTTTCAATCGGACTTCCATAGCACCGGCATTACGAGTTTGCCTGTCCGGCCAAAAAGTGAGCGGCACACCCTATACCGTCAAGATCTGTACCGTAAACTGAAAGTCAGTAGTTATGGCTTTTATGCTACAAAGCCGTAACATAAAACTCATAACTAAAGTGCGAAAAAGTACACTAACACCCATAAACTACCTACTAACCCCTAAACCGAGGCCCTCCCGCATTGCAAACACTAAAATAAAATAATTAACCCATAATCTGCCACTCCCGACATCGCCGCCACTATAATAAACATATTAACCCCTAAACCGCCACACGCCTGCATTGTAAACACTAGTTAAATATTATTAACCCCTAATCTGCTGTCCCTAACATCACTGCCACTAAACTAAATTTATTCACCCCTAAACCTCTAAACCTAACCCTAAGTCTAACCCTAACACCCAACTAGCTTTAATATAATTAAAATAAATCTAAATAAAAATTATTATCATTAACTAAATAATTCCTATTTAAAACTAAATACTTACCTGTAAAATAAACCTAATAGTTACATTGTAGCTAGCTTAGGTTTTATTTTTATTTCACAGGCAAGTTTGTATTTACTTTAACTAGGTAGATTAGTTAGTAAATAGTTATTAACTATTTACTAGCTACCTAGTTAAAATAAATACAAATTTACCTGTAAAATAAAACCTAACCTGAGTTAACACCTAACCTTACACTACAATTAAATCAATTACATTAATTAAATACAATTAACTAAATTACAACCCCCCCACTAAATTACACAAAATAAAAAATAAATTATCAAATATTTAAACTAATTAAACTTAATATAATAGCCCTATCAAAATAAAAAAGCCCCCCCAAAATACCCCCCCCAGCCTACAATAAACTACCAATGGTCCTTAAAAGGGCCTTTTGCGGGGCATTACCCCAAATAAATCAGCTCTATTACCTGTAAAAAAATAATACAAACAACCCCCGGGCCCCCAACAGTAAAACCCACCACCCACACAAACAAACCCCCCAAATAAAATCCTATCTAAAAAAAACCTAAGCTCCCCATTGCCCTGAAAAGGGCATTTGTATGGGCATTGCCCTTAAAAGGGCATTTAGCTCTTTTTCTGCCCAAACTCTAAGTTCAAAATAAAACCCACCCAATATTGGGCACTCTAAAAAGAGCTGAATACCCTTTTAAGGACAATGCCCATTAAAATTTAGGGGCAATGGGTAGTTTAGGATTTTTTTGTGTTTGTTTTTTTATTTTGGGGGTTTATTGTTAGAGGGGGGACTTAGTATTTTTAAATGCAAAAGAGCTGTTTAGCTTAGGGCAATGCCGTACAAAAAGCCATTTTAAGGGCTATTGGTATCTTAGCATTAGATCAGGGGGTGTTTTTATTTTGAGGGGGCTTTTTTATTTTCATAGGGATTAGGTTTAATTTTTTTATTTTGGATAATTTTGTTTATTATTTTATGTAATGTTAGTTTTTTTATTTTTGGTAATTTTAGGGGGTTTAGTAATTAAATTAGTTATTTGTGTTGGGGGGTTTTGGCGATTAGGGTTTAATAGTTTTATTAGGATTATTGCTTTGTTTGGGTTTGGTGGATTAGAGGTTAAAAGATTTATAAGGTTTGTTGCGATCTGGGTTAATAGCGGATTAGGTGTTACAATTTTTAATAGGTACTTTGCGATGTGGGTTAATGGTGGATTAGGGGTTAATACATTTATTAGGTAGTTTGTGATGTTGGGGTTGGGGGATTTAGGGGTTAATACTTTTACTAGGTAGATCGCGATGTTGGTAAATGGTGGATTAGGGGTTAATAGTTTAATTTTGCATATTGTGTTGTAAGGGGTTGTCGGTTTAGGGGTTAATAAATGTATTATTAGTTCCAATGTGGGTTTGATGGCAATTATAGGGGTTTTATGCGTCGAGTTTATTTTGGGAGGCGGGTTAGACTTTACGGGAGATTTGATATATTTTTTTATTTTCTTAGGTGTTCGCAGTTTCTAAAGCCAGACATATAGCCGGACAGGTAGCTCAGCATGCTAATGCACTGTGGCTGAGTTTTGTAGCAACCTAAGGGTTGCAGGTTCGATCCCCAGCGAGGTCCATTCAGCCTTTCATCTTTTCGAGCTGTGCTTTACAAGTACCCAGTACATACATAAAGTGCCGTAAGTCACTGGCGACTCCAGAAATTTGTATTTACGCACATTTGTGGACATTGCTAGTTTAACCGACTTACTGCACTTAATGAACTGCCGGTGCCGTATATGTGATACCCCGATGTGCTAGGAGAAATTATGGGTGGCGAGGGTTTCAGCAGTTGCGCTGAAGCCTGCACCGTATATGTAATCTCGCCCCTGGTGTTTTAATTCCAAGGATACAATCTCTAAGCTATGTCACCACATTCCCTCCTTTTCTTCTCCTATGTTGCCCCATTTTCTAGTTATACCCACTAGTACAGAAGAACATAGTGGGAGCAAAAACCTAACAGGAAAGATTCTTCCCACCAGCCCTTTGGAAAATCATTACCTTGGCGATACAAGCTCCTCTGTACTTTCCTAGGACTGTCAATTCCTAATCTAACTTTATACAATTCATTCAAAAAGAATTACCTAAAATTATACATAAAAAACACAAAATCCTATGCTAAACCCTATTAGTAACACGTATCAATATTTGTCTGTTATATTTATAAAGAAGGAGAAGTCAATCATTTTAAACTGACTAGGACAATTCCCAAAGAAAGGTTGGTTCTCTCAGAAAACAACCATCCACTTTGTAAAGAAACAAAATATTGTAAAGCTTTTTTTTTTTTTTTGTAAAGACAAGAAAATATTATGTCCCTTCATTAGATTTTTACAGAAAACTATTTTTTTTGACAAAGACAAGTAAATATCACGTTCCTTCAATTCATTAGATTTTAACGGAAAACAACATTCGAAAATATCAAAAGCAAAAAACCTGAAATTATTTTACTCTCAAAATGTAGGCCCGGCAATAACAAATCACTATCCATTTTTCAAAAACAAGAAAATACAAGAGTAGCAAAATACAGGTCAAAAGCAAACTCTCTAATTTTCAGAAAAGAAACAATGTATAAATCCCAGCAGTAATAATAAGCATTATTTGTGTACAAGCACCTACAAGCACGTACAACCACTATAAAAATTCCTACTCATAAAAACTTTTACTAAAACTAGTAACCAGAGTAAGGCCTCAAATCCCTTATACACCAGTCCCACTGGGGACAACCATGATGCGCCCTGTTTAACTACTACAAAATAAAATAGCTTTGCTTTAAAACACCAAATCTACCTTTACTGCACTTGCATGAAACATTTGTATTATTTGCTCTAAGTTTAAAAATTATTCTTTGACTGAGGCCCAAGTCTTAGGTAAATTTACCATCACCCATGTACTCTATGTAAATGCAAATGTATACAGACAAAGTCCACCTGATATACAGGTTTTCAAAACCATTTATTTTCTTTAGAAACATTTAAAAAGAAAAATGTATGATAAATCCTGCAATATTATAACGTTAAATCAACATATTATCTAATTTCTGCAAAACTAATAAGCATATGGATTTGTCTCAACTTTGTGGCCGCCTAAAGGTGGTAATTAATGGGGATGGATTTTTAATTTAATAGTACTAAATATATTTTTAATTTAATACTAAATATAATTCTATAATAAAACAATTACAACTAAGTTAAAGAGAGATTGAAGACAAACTGTAAACTATATAATTATAAACCTTTATATAAAGGAATAGTTTTGCAATGAAAACTGTAGCTTTATTTTGCCAAATTAACATATTGTTGTATGTTTATTATTTTCACTGATTTCCCTGTCCCCCAGAACAAAATAACCCCTGCTAATCAATCACAAACTAATATTCATATATAGCACAAACTCTGTTTGCACATGTGCAGACTAGCATAGTCAGCCCTCTTGTATTCCCTTAAAAAGGTTTAGCACGGATTCAACTTGGTTACTATTGCAATTAATGATTTGCCTATCAGGATTGTTGATACAAAACTGATAATTTACCGTTTAAAAGAATGTTACACCATAGAAGCTTAGGGAGGGAGAGAAAAGTAAACAAAAGCTCACATAAATTGCCTTAAAGTATTAACCCAAGCTCCCCTGGGAGAAAGTGAAACAAAATATTTTTTAGATGTATTTTACAATAAAAAGCTGCAAAATAAATAATGAATGTATATTGCAATAATGTTTCACTTGCAATAGTGAAACATTTTATGCATTGTTGAAATGTCAAGTTTAAAGGTCCTTTAACTGAAATAAACACTATGGGGCCTATTTATCAAATGTCTTGCGGACCTGATCCGACAGTGCGGATCAGGTCCGCAAGACATCGCTGAATGCGTAGAGCAATACGCTCTCCGTATTCAGCATTGCACCAGCAGCTCACAAGAGCTGCTGGTGCAACGACGCCCCCTGCAGACTCATGGTCAATAGGCCGCTAGTAAGGGGTGTCAATCAACCCGATCGTACTCGATCGGGTTGATTTCTGGCGATTCCTGTCTGCCTGCTCAGAGCAGGCGGACAGGGTTATGGAGCAGCGATCTTTAGACCGCTGCTTCATAACTACTGTTTCTGACAAGTCTGAAGACTCGCCAGAAACACGGACCCACAATAAAATGGGCCCCAATAAAGGGTCTCCATTATGTCCAAATAATTTAACAGGAGCCTATATATATATATATTTATATATATATGTTGTAATAAGATGAATATTTACAGGTATATATACACATATATTTTACAACAAAATAGTCCAAATAATAATATAGAGCCACTCTAGCTACAACAACCCCAATTTGTGCAACACTGCTAACTAAGGGCCAGATTACAAGTGAAGTGCTCAATATCGAATTGCGGGAAAGCGATATTTGCGCTCCACTGAGTAATACACTAATGTGCACTGGTATTACAAGTTGACAGCAATGTGAACGCGAGCTTGCAGCGAAGGGGGTAAGTCATGCAGCGATAGCAGCAAAATGTAAATATATATGTATATGTGTTAATATGTGTATATAAGCATATAGATATATATTTACTGGAACACACAGTTCCCATAGACTGCAATGTAAAGGCACTTATCAGTGCCAATTTTTTTTGCTAACACCCAACACCCGCTTCCTTTAGACACCAAAAACTGCTTTTTGCAGTTATTTTATTAAAACATAAAGATGCTACTATCTTTATTTTTTAATAAAGTATATCACAATTGATCTGGGGGGGCATTTGGTGGACATTTATAAAATTAACAAAAGATTTCTGGTTAATTTAATAAGCGTTAATTGCTACTGCGAGCTTGCGGTAGCATTAACCAACCACTTGTAATTGCTGGCTTTTTATTGTGCGCCCGAAAACTAGCAAATTTGCCCATTTGCGGGCGAGCGATAAATTAGTGCTCCACTTGTAATTTAGCCCTAAAAATAATCACAGAATTTTATCCCAGGAAATATTTAGCCAAATTCTCTAATGTGTGTTTTCTCTCTTTGTTCAAATCCGCTATCTTCCACGGGAGGGGGAAGAGAAGAGACAGAAATTAATTTGGTTTTCCAATTTTATGCACAATTCAATAGGGAGTGGTCTATCATATGCCATTCAAAGGCTATATGGGAGTGTGTCAAAATCCTTGTTGAGAATATAAAGGTGGTTCTGGGGGGGAAGGGATTTCTTAAATGAAAAAGGCCTGGTGTTTTAATTTGAGGGCTAAAATCTCTAAGCTATGTCACCACAAATGTCAACTAATTTTATTACAGCTAGATTACGAGTTTTCAGCACTATAGGGAAATTAACGACTGCCACAAAGTGGCGTTATTTCACCTCCCTATTACAGATATACAAAAAACAGGTTTGTGCGGGTGATATGGTGGCGTTGAGCTCCATACCGCACCCAAATACAAGCGCTGCTTTGAGGTGCTCGTGCACAATTATCCCATAGACATCAATGGGGAGAGCCGGCAAAAAAGAAGCCTAACACCTGCGATCGCAGAAACAAAAGCTCCGTAACGCAGCCCCATTGATGTCTATGGGCATAGAAAAATTTATGTTTAAACCTAACACCCTAACATAAAAACCATGTCTAAACACCCCTAATCTGCCGCCCTTAAAATCGCTGCCACCTAACTAAAACTATTAACCCCTACTCTGCCGCGCCCGATATCGCCACCACCTACATACAGTTATTAACCCCTAATCTGCCACCCTTAACATCGCCGCCACTATACTAAAGTTATTAACCCCTAAACCTCTGGCCTCCAACATCACTAACACTAAATATTAATTATAATATTATATTAACCCCTAAACCTAACCCTAACGTAACCCTATCCCTAAGCATAACCCTAACCCTAACATAACCCTAAGCCTAAGTCTAACCCTAACCCTAACACCCCCTAATTTAAATATAATTAAAATAAAGCTATATAAACCTTACAATTATTAACTAAATAATTCCTATTTAAAACTAAATACATACCTGTAAAATAAAACCTAAGCTAGCTACAATATAACTAATAGTTATATTGTATCTATCTTAGGTTTTATTTTTATTTCACAGCTAAGTTTGTATTTATTTTAACTAGGTAGACTAGTTAGTAAATAGTTATTAACTATTTTATAACTACCTAGTTAAAATAAATACAAAGTTAACTGTAAAATAAAACCTAACCTGCCTTACACTAAAAACTAACATTACAATAAAATAAAATAAATTAAATTATTAAAATACAATTTTCTAAATTACAAAAAATAAAAAATGAAATTATCAAAAATAAAAACTAATTTCTCCTAATCTAATAGCCCTATCAAAATAAAGAAGCCCCCCCAAAATAAAAATAAAAATCCTAGCCTACACTAAACTGCCAATGGCCCTTAAAAGGGCCTTCTGTGGGGCATTGCCCCAAAGAAATCAGCACTTTTACCTGTAAAAAAAATACCAACACCCCCAACAGTAAAACCCACCACCCACCCAACCAACCAACCCCCCAAATAAAAACCTATCTAAATAAACATAAGATAACCATTGCCCTGAAAAGGGCATTTGGATGGGCATTGCCCTTAAAAAGGCATTTAGTTCTTTAACATTGCCCAAACCCTAAGCTAAAAAAAACCCACCCAAAAAACCCTTAAAAAACCTAACACTAACCCCCGACGATCCACTTACAGTTATCGAAGTCCGGACATCCATCCTCATCCAGCCGGCGAAGTCCTCATCCAAGCAGAAAGAAGTCTTCATCCAGATGGCATCTTCTATCTTCATCAATCCGGCGCGGAGCGGGTCCATCTTCAAGACACCCGGCGCGGAGCATCCTCTTCTTACGGTCGTCGCTGGAAAATGAAGGTTCTCTTTAAGTGATTTCTATCAGCCAATAGGAATTAAAGGGGAAAAAAATCCTATTGGCTGTTGCAATCAGCCAATAGGATTGAGCTCTCATTCTATTAGCTGTTCCAATCAGTTCAATCATTTTAACTAGGTAGTTATTAAATAGTTAATAACTTTTTACTAACTAATCTACCTAGTTAAAATAAATACAAACTTACCTGTGAAATAAAAATAAAACCTAATCTAGCTACAATATAACTATTAGTTATTTTGTAGCAAGCTTAGGTTTTTTTACAGGTAAGTATGTATTTAGTTTTAAATAGGAATTATTTAGTTAATAATTGTAAGGTTTATTTAGATTTATTTTAATTATATTTGTTATGGGGTGTTAGGCTTAGGGTTACGTTAGGGTTAGGGTTAGGGTTAGATTTAGGGTTAGGATTGGGGGTTAATAATTTATTTTAGTATAATATTTAATTGTGGGGGGCTTGCGGTTTAGGGGTTAATAGGTTTATTATAGCGGCGGTGTGGACGAACGGCAGATTAGGGGTTAATAATTTTATTTTAGTGTTTTGGATGCGGAGGGCGGCGGTTTAGGGGTTAGGGTTTAGTTTTTTGTACAGGTAAGTATGTATTTAGTTTTAAATAGGAATTATTTAGTTAATAATTGTAAGGTTTATTTAGATTTATTTTAATTATATTTGTTAGGGGGGTGTTAGGCTTAAGGTTACGTTAGGGTTAGGGTTAGATTTAGGGTTACGTTAGGGTTAGAATTGGGGGTTAATAATTTATTTTAGTATATTTCATTGTGGGGGGCTTGCGGTTTAGGGGTTAATAGGTTTATTATAGCGGCGATGTGGGCGGACGGCAACGATGTTGGGGAGCGGCGGAAAAGGGGTTAATAATTTTTTTTAGTGGCGGCAATGTCCGAAGCAGCAGATTAGGGGTTAATTATTTTATTTTAGTGTTTGCGATGCGGGAGGGCCTCGGTTTAGGGGTTAATAGGTAGTTTATGGGTGTTTAGTGTACTTTGTAGCAGTTTAGTTATGAGTTTTATGCTACAGATTTGTAACATAAAACTCATAACTACTGACTTTAGATGGCGGTATGGATCTTGTGGATTTAGAGTGTAACGCTCACTTTTTGGCTTCCCAGGCAAACTCATAATACCGGCGCTATGGGAGTCCCATTGAAAAAGGACTTTTAAAAAGTGCGGTACTGATGTTGCGTGACGGCCAAAAAGGTGTGCGGTACGCTTATACCTACAAGACTTGTAATAGCGGCGTTAGGGAAAAAGCAGCAAAACTCTTAATCTAGCTGTTAGTTTGTTAGTTACTTTATTTTTAAAACAGGTAAAAATTCTGAGACCTTAGATTCATATAGACCTATATAACTTCTTAACATTGACTATAAATTATTAGCTGGAATAATTGCTAAAAGGCTGCACAAACATTTAGGATTGTTAATTCATCCAGATCAGAGGGGGTTTATACATGGTATGAATGCATCTTCCAGCTTAAAGTGAAGGTAAACTTTCACGAATGAGTGCCCGGTTTTTAAAAATAATATTAAAAGCAGGGGCACTTTCAATCATGAAAGTTTACATTTCAGCGGTTTTGTTAAAATACTTACTTTTTCTTCTTGCGAGCCGGAGCAGCTATTCCCCCGCCTGCAGGTCATCTCTTCTTACTTCAGCAATGACGAATCCGGCTTCCTCAAATCACGGCTTCCCCCCAGAAGAAACATTGCCTGAGGCCATGCCATGATTGGAGGAGGCCGGATTCATCATTGCTGATACCTAAGCTTTAATGTGTCCTTTTCCCCAGAATTGTGATATAATCTAAAATCATTCTTAAAATTAAGGATTATTTGAAAAAATTGGCAACCTTGACAATCTTCCTCATGGAAAAAGTTAACCTGGTTAAAATCCTAGGCCCAGATTACGAGTTTTGCGCTAGAGGCTATGCGGTGCTAACGAGCAGTTTTCTCTCACCGCTCACTTACCTACAGTGCTGGTATTACGAGTTTTCAGAAACCCGGAGTTAAAAGACAAGAAGTGAGCGTTGAGCAAAATTTTGCTCCTTACTGCACTCCAATACCAGCGCTGCTTAAGTCAGCGGTGAGCTGGTCGTACGTGCTCGTGCATGATTTCCCCATAGGAATCAATGGGGAGAGCCGGCTGCAAAAAAGCAGCGTAAAACTCAGTAACGCAGCCCCATTGATTCCTATGGGGAAATAAAATTTATGTCTACACCTAACACCCTAACATGAACCCAGAGTCTAAACACCCCTAATCTTACACTTATTAACCCCTAATCTGCCGCCCCCCACATTGCCGACACCTACATTATACTTATTAACCCCTAATCTGCCGCTCCGATGTCAGGGAACGGCGGAATAGGGGTTAATAAAAATTTTTAGTGGCGGCAATGTCCGGAGCGGCAGATTAGGGGTTAATTATTTTAATTTAGTGTTTGTGATGCAGGAGGGCCTCGGTTTAGGGGTTAATAGTTCCAATCAGCCAATAGAGTGCAAGCTCAATCCTATTGGCTGATTGCATCAGCCAATATAATTTTTTCTACCTTAATTCTGATTGGCTGATAGAATTCTATCAGCCAATCGGAATCTAAGGGACGCCATCTTGGATGACGTCACTTAAAGGTACCTTCATTCATCTTTAGTCGTCGGATGAAGAGGATGCTCCGCGTCGGATGTCTTGAAGATGGACCTGCTCCGCGCCGGATGGATGAAGATAGAAGATGCCGTCTGGATGAAGACCTGCCCATTTGGAGGACCACTTCGCCCGGCTTGGATGAAGACTTCTCCCGGTAAGTCGATCTTCAGGGGGTTAGTGTTAGGTTTTGTACTTTAGCTAATTTAATTTAATTTAGGTAATTCTATTTAATTTAGTTAATTAATTTAATTATAGTGTAGTGTAAGGTGTTAGTGTAACTTAGGTTAGGTTATATTTTACTTTACAAAGTTTACGTAAGTCGTTTTGCGGTAAGGACAAAGAAGTGTGTGGTGACCCTAAACCTGCAAGACTCGTAATACCAGCGGGCGTAAAAAAGCAGCGTTAGGACCTCTTAACGCTGCTTTTTTACCCTTACGCACAACTCGTAATCTAGCCGAAAGTTTTTCCCAAACTTTTGTATATTATGCACAATATCCCAGTTTTCCTCAATAAGAAAAGATATTAGAAGTCTTCATTCATCATTTACCGAATTCTTTTGTGGAAGCAAAAATTGTGTTTGTTAAAATCTTTTGGAGGGTTTGCCTTCCCACATAAAGAATATTAAAACTGAATCTTTTTACGTAAAATTGCTCTAGATTGCCTAACGGATAGTAATTATTTTTTGATCATATTTTTTTTAAATTAAATACTGTATCCTTTTCAACTGAAAAATATAATTCACATTGCTGTTGACATTACTAACATTAAGGTCATAAACTTTTTAAAAAATCCAATATTGGCCTGGCAAAAAGTTTGTAAAAGTCTAAGAGCTAAATTTTAGATATCTGATTCTTTATAATTTATCGGTAATCCCGGTTTTGCGCTAGATTATAAATGGAGCGCTATTTATCACATATTACAAGTTGAAAGTAAAAAGTTTTCACACAAGCGTTATCCTGACATGCGCAAAAAGCTGAACTTCAAATATTGTGACCGTGTTATCATATTCCCCCATAGACTTCAATGGAGTGCGAAAAGTGGAAAAAAACACCCTTACTCGCCCGCAACCCCGATCACATTTTCCCAAAGTGCACAAACGAACATGAAATATTACTATTTCACATTCCAATGTTCTTCAAGAATATGTTCTATTTATTCCTAAATACACATTGCAATATATATCTGATGGTTTTAAGGATATATATATATATATATATATATATATATATATATATATATATATATATAAAATTTTAAAAGTAGAAATTCTCTGAAATTTACTTTCAAGATTCTTTTTCTCTTGATGTACATGGTCTGGAAATACTTTTTTTTCTCAGTTACTCTAAATAGTACTCTGTTAGTCTTTGACATTATTGATTGCTTGAAAAAGTAGCAACTCTTCTCCTCAATACCTAAAGCCCACACTGTTATTATTCATATTAGTATTATTATATATTTCAAGGCTCACAAATTAAATTATGCAGAGTGTCCAACCGACTTAATAAAAGTTATATTTTAACTATCGACTGGAAACCTCCTTGCCTTGAAGTCTGGGCATAGAGTGCTGTGTTTGCATTCTTTTTGTGGATTCCTCTGTATTTAATTTTTTTGTTCTAATTTATCTTTAATGCAAAGCACCAACCCATGTAGAATGATATGTACTTACAATTTAGGGGATTGCCTATCATAGTGCCATTGTTTAATTTTTTTTGTCCTAAATCAATTTTTACTCTGGGAGATCCAGAGTTTCTGAACAATAAAGCACACAGACTTATATATAACCATGGCTTCCACTTGGGACAGGGACTGAAAGGCCAGAGAACTTTAAAGAACAGCATTTTTAAATTACATTTTTGAAGAGGGTAATAACCAAGGTGGAATAACAACACCTACCACTCTGGAAGGAATATTAAGAGTTGCTCACAAAACCATGTTTAAACAAGATAAAGTCTGGTGGAATTGCCATTTCTTTGAAAAATATCTACAGAAAAAGTTGATACCTAGAGGCTTAAGAATCCAGCTCTTTCCAGCTTTTGAATTCAGGGATCAGACATATACCATTGACTGGGAAGAAGCTCTACTGGAGACAAAAAGTACAATCAAGCCCTCAAAAAATTTGAAGATAACCCTGAGTTTGAAAAATTATATAAAACCTTTTAGAAGGATTTGGACAAATATGAAGTGGAACTAAAAGCCACCAAACAAAGCAAACTTAATAGAGACATACAGGATTTCGCATATAATAATATATATAAATGGAGAAATAGAGGAGTTTTTAGAAATCCCACAAGAAATCCTAAAGTAACCATAGTCCAGAGTAATGTGTCCAAAAACTGATGGGGAAGAAAGTAGCTCCATAGATATTAGTACTCCAAATACAGCCCCCAGCGCGATAGCCCCTCGATCTTCAAGTCGTAATAAAAGGAAAGATTTTTTAGAATGAGGAGACAAGGAAGCGGAACACGCAGAGGAAGGGGGAAGAAACAAAAGACCAACCAGAGGCCAGACAACAAGGGAATTGGAGACAATCGAGTAGACGTCCTAGCCCATTTTCCCAAATTCAGTTGAATCATTAAATGTGATAAATGTATCCAAAATACCCTTGACAAAAGATCATATCTCAGTATTGTTAAAAGGCCTCTCATTTTGCCCGACTAATAGCATAAACAAATTTGAAACTATAAAGGATATACAGTTGTATATGCATAAACTGGCTCTCAACACATTTTTCTCACAAACAGAAAGTGAATTGGGATGGAATGCTGATGAGTTGGAAACCATCAAAGAATTAGAAAATCTGCTGGAAGAATCAGATCCAGTAACTGCAACTAAGTGGAGTAAAAACCTTAAAAACAAATTCATGCCCAGAAATATTAATACACCCCAGTTAGATATCTTCAATGAAATGGTATGCAGTGACATCACTGCATTGCAGGTATCCCCAGGACATCGCAATCTACCATATAAGGAATGGATGGCAATTCAAGACTTAAGTGATGAAATAGTCATTCACAATGACAAGGGGGTCAATATAGTATCTCATGGAGGTCCACAAACAACTAAGAAATCAAAGCTGCTATACTAAACTTCTACACAACCCATTGATGGGATACTTAAAAATCTACAATCATATGATCAATCAGGCATTTGTTGAAGGAACAATATCTGAGAAAGAAAATAAATTCCTAACTGGGAGGCAGAACATGTTTTCACTGATGCAAATACTAGTTATACAAATATGATACCCTTATGGCTGCGTTTCATCGATGACATTTTCTTCATCTTCGGAAGGAACATATGATCAACTACAAGAATGTCTTAATATACTTAATCAGAATGACCTAAATATAAAATTGACACATGAAGCCAGCCAGAATGCTATAAATTTGTTAGATCTAACGATTTATAAGAATGTTTAAGGGGATATTAAAACAGACCGGTATTGGAAATAGAAGGCAATTAATAGTTTATGCTATAACACTAGTGCCCATGCTCCAGGAACTATCAGAGGTTTACCCACTGGGGAGTTCCTGAGAATACAGAGAAACTGCTCAGATCATTTAAATTGAGAGCCATTGAACTCGAACAGAGGCTAATTAAACTTGGTTATAGTAAAAGGAGCATAAAGAGAGCAAGGTATAGAGTATTACATACCAACAGAAAGGAACTACTATACAAAAAGACTAAAACTAACTCCAAAGTTCCTAGACTAATCCTTACCTATAACACTCAAACTCCTCAGGTAATAGAAATTATTAAGAAACATTGGAACATCTTAATGACAGATCCAATCCTCAAAACTAAGCTGGGGGATAAACCAGCAATTGGATACAGACGTACAAAAAATCTGAAAGATGTAGTTAGCAGCAGTAATCTCTGTACAAAAAGAACCAAATCAGCATTTAATCCAGGCACATTCAGATGTGGCAACTGCAGCACATGTAAACACATTGTGAAAACATCTCAAATTGAAGACAGATCTGGGGTAAAACACCCATTTAAGAGATACATCAGCTGTAATATTGAAGGAGTAATTTATGCACTATATAGGGATGACTAGCCGCAAATTAAGATTGAGATTGATGAAGCATTTACGTAACATTAAAAATGCATGGAAAGATTTGGAAAATGGGAAAACTATCACAAGCGTAGCATCCCATTTACTGACACACCATCACTCTAATAGAGACAAACTTCAATGCTGGGGTATCGAGAAAGTCACCTTGGGCATAAGAGGAGGAGATCTTGAAACTGCACTCCTCAAAGCGGAGAGTAGATGGATCTATTTATTAAATACTGTCCATTCAAATGGAATGAAGCAGAATAACTATTATATATTTTTATGAACACATGGTGATCTGTTTATATTAATAATCTGATTGTCCTGTATACTGTATTTTGATATGCACAATCACTTTCACAGTCACTTTTATAAATGGGCAAGGGTAGACATCGCTTGGATAGGGATATACAGATCATTGAACTCATATGTATTTATTTCCAGTATATGACTGGCACTGTACACACTATTATAGCACATTTTTTACTAGTACACTCATGCACATTTGGCCTCGTTGACTTAATTTACTCATTTTCCCAATTTGAATGACACAACTCGCCTTCATGTCAGTGGGTAGAACTTCACATCACTTCTCTCCTTTATCAATAATCTCACATTTTTGAGATCTACACATTACACTTGACAAAATATTTGTATATTCGTATCTAAATATTTTATGTACCACTCTTTATTATACCCAAGAGACTCACAATATTTACACCAGGACAGATAGCATTCATATTCATTCATAGAATCGATCTATTTAATTACCACCCTAGCATTGTATCTTAGACTTGGAAACATAATTTGATAATAATCGTCATGACAAGCTGATGTGGACTTAGTCCCCTATATACCATAGTATTGAATTAGGCCACACCACATAATCGAACCGGTGACAGTTGTAACATCAACATAATATCACAAGATAAACAGTACATTATCGACTGAATCCTGTAAATTACTCACAAGAAGTATATACCACCTTTAATGTGCTAGTTCTTATCCCAGTGATTGACATATTAGGAATCCAATCGTCAATCACGGGAGGCGGTATTTCCGGCATAAACGGAACTTAAACCACGTCACGATCGGCGTCTTGCAGCCTTTGAAAAAGCCTGCATGGGCGAAATGCACCAGCAGTTTTCTGGGGAAGCTCTTTGATTTAATTCTGTTGAAGCTCATCCATAGAGCCGACCTCTAGTAGTAGATATAATTTAACAGCAATACTATTGTTGCTAAGTGGGATTCCTATTTCAATCATCATGAGAATATCATAGCCTTCCACTTATTACATTTGTGTATGAAGAGAAAGAACATTTCATTTAGATTGTATTATGTCAAAGCTCAATTAAACACAAAGTATATTTGTGAAGGGTAGAAGTGGGGTACTGTGTAATTACAGCACACTTTATCTATATCAGCCTTTCAGGGTATACAACTGGCATTAATATAGCTTATACCGCATATATGATGCAAGGGGAATTGGGCAGCATAGCTGCATGAATGACATAGTAATTCACATACCGTGTTGTTACGGCAAATTATATTTTATGTAAGCCTCTTAGGGCTCACAGCTGACATTAACAGAGCTATTACTGACAATACAATACAGGGGGATTTCGGCAACATAGTGGCATCAATTTCATAGTATTACCCCAAAACAAAAATATTTCTTCCTCTTCGGACGTTATGCGGTTATCTGGTTAACATAGCTAAGACTGACCGCATTGAAATTGGAGTAAATGGTTATATTACTATATTATCAGTTGGACACTATTTAACTGTTGGCTGCTATCACACAGCAAATTACAACAAGCCATGAGCGATATATAAAAAATTTTTATTAAACCAGGCTGCCCTTACCACAATAGGTGGGTAATTCCATGTGTATTAGCATAACACTCTACATACATTGTTGCATAAAAATATACTTCACAATCTTTTTATTAAAGTGTGATCTCAATGAAGCTTTCAAGCTACCCAACAGTAACAGCGACAAACTAATAGGATAAACCTGATTGCAACACAGGATTGCTATATTGCCGGTGAGGTAGCTCATTTGGTAAATTCCCTGACTACAAAAAACCTGCTTAAAAAGATCCAATGTCACAGGTTCAAATACCAGCCCTTAATCCTTCTGAGGTCGATAAAATGAGTACTATTAAATCGGTTAATAATAACAACTATTACTATTCAGCTGCCGATTTGGTTAATTCCGAAAAAGAGCGCTGAAAAAGCACTTTGAGTCCCACTGGGAGAAAGGCGCTATATAAATACTAGTTATTATATTAAAAGCTATCACCTAATCCTGTTGTTTCCAGTCTAGTTGTTATGTGTATAAATATATCATCTCGCACACATTGTTGCAACTCATATATGATTACTATTCCATGTCGGTGGAATACTAGTTACCAGACAGTATCTGTTGCCTCACAGATTGATAATCTGATTGCCACCCAGGACCTCTTGTCGTACAGCCGGTATCCACCCTTATTGTTTCTTACCATTTACTTTGGCCCTGCAGGCATTTATTAGCTGCATCTATGACATGAACAATAGTGCTACTACCCCAACCCCACTGTGATCCTTGTATTGTACCCACTTCTGTTAAAATATTTTCTAGAGGGAGACAGGCTCAATTATTTATTTATAGTTATGTGGTTCTTTTGATACTCCAATACATAAGGCCCGATATTATTATCAGTTACCACAGTTATCCTTTATTTGGATGCATCCTCTCAGTGTTGATTTTAATCTTTCTGTATGTTTCGTAATTTTGTTTTAACTGACTTAATAAAAGTTGTATTTTAACTATCGACCGGAAACTTCCTTGCCTTGAAGTCTGGGCATAGAGTGCTGTGTTTGCATTCTTTTTGTGGATTCCTCTGTATCCACATTTTTTATTCTAGAGTGTCCATGGCAGTTTCCATTCAATTGATAAAGATGATTTCCGGATTGTTGCTTCTGAAAAACAAGAATCTTTAATAATCAAAGATTTTATACATGGGAAAACAGAATGCCTAGCTTAAAAATAATACATAAGTGTGCTCTGAGTGAAATTAATAAGCAGCTCTAAGTGCAACCACTATTCATCCATGTAGAAAATATGTTATTATAATTCCTTTAGAATGTGTTCAAATGGGAAATGTAGGACATTAATGAGCAATGCCTTTAAGGAGGTCTTCACTGAGTACTTCAGGGATGGCTACACATCTACGGACATATTCATAAGTTCAACTGACACAAGTAATCCTAGTAAAAATGTGGAGCTATGTGACTGTGTACACAAGCATGGCTAAATAATCAGTATTTTTATCTTCTTTTTGGAGTCTTTGTTGAACTCCAAACCTGAAGCAGTTTGAAACTCTAAGGGCAAAACCTAGCTGAGTTCCTATAATCAGTGGCAAAACATTATAGATTAAAGAAAGTGATATCACAAATGAATTATTTTTACCAGTAGATGTAAACTATACAGAGTTTAGCCTCTCTTTGCTATGTAAGGGTAGAAATATTCAAAATAGGGAAACAGATTTATTTGTCTATTAAGTTTTAATGTGTTGTCTGCATCTAGAATGGTTTATATTCAGTGCAGAGAATATATTGATTTTAAGTGCTATAAGTCTAATAGATCATTTAGGGAACTACACCATCATCTGCTTTGGCTTTATATTTCATGGCTATTTAAATGTCACTGGTAATTGCTTTGGCCATAATTATTGACAGTCTCTTATAATTTCCTTATATTTTTTTGTTGTACATGCAACAAAGGAGAAATAATTTAGCTTCTCTCCCTTTTCCATGAGTTAATCATAGGTTTTTATTGACACGGTTGGATGATGGATATTATACAACTGTAATAGTTAAATCCTATGTTTGAAAATATTCAGGTGAAGCTATTATCCTTTTTTTAGGGATCTGACAAATATTGGTCTTAGAGCAACATCTTTATAGAGCAGGATGTTGGATTGTATAAGCTGAACCCAGCACTGCTTATCTGCTTATTTCTCTCTGTTATACAAGGGTCTACCCTTGGCTTTTGCTAACCCTTTACAGGTACATAAAAATCTCCTGGTTTCTTATAGTTTCCAAAACATCTGGGCCTCAATCCGATATAAATCGTCGCCCGCAAAAGCCGGCAACGCCAAATTTTGCGCTGGTTTGGTATCACATATACGGCATAACATAGAAGTTATGCTCGTATATTTCTGCCTTCGCCCATAGTTTTTTGACCCATAGACAGGTATACCAAACCAGCGCAGTTTGGTATCCGATATACAGCGTAAGGACTTACGTGGCGAAAATGGAGAATATGGAGAAATTGGCTAATCGGAACAGCCAATAGAATGCGAGCTCAATCTGATTGGCTGATTGGATCAGCCAATCGGATTGAACTTGAATCTGATTGGCTGATTGAATCAGCCAATCAGATTTTCTTACCTTAATTCCGATTGGCTGATAGAATCCTATCAGCCAATCGGAATTTGAGGGATGCCATCTTGGATGACGTCATTTAAAGGAAACTTCATTCGTCGTTCAGTTGTCAGGCCAGCTGGATGTTCCGTGTCGTAAGTCGGAAGAAAGAAGATTGAAGATGCCACTTGGAGGAAAACTTCGCCCCGATGGAGGACCTCTTCTTTGCCGCTTGGATGAAGACATCACCGGGATGGAAAACCTCTTCTTTGCCGCTTGGATGAAGACATCGCCGGGATGGAAGACCTCTTCTTTGCCGCTTGGATGAAGACATCGCCGGGATGGGGGACCACATCTGGATGAAGAGTTCGGCCCGGCTGGGTGAAGATGACTCAAGGTAGGGAGATCTTCTGGGGGTTAGTGTTAGGTTTTTTTAAGGGGGGTTTGGGTGGGTTTAGAGTAGGGGTATGTGGGTGGTGGGTTGTAATGTTGGGGGTGGTATTGTGGTTTTTTACAGGCAAAAGAGCTGATTACTTTGGGGAAATGCCCTGCAAAAAGCCCTTTTAAGGGCTGGTAAAAGAGCTGGTTACTTTTTAATTTAGAATAGGGTAGGGCATTTTTTATTTTGGGGGGCTTTATTATTTTATTAGGGGGCTTAGATTAGGTGTTAGTAGCTTAAAATTCTTGTAATCTTTTTTTATTTTTTGTAATTTAGTGTTTGTTTTTTTTGTAATTTAGTTTAGTGTATTTAATTGTATTTTAGTTTAGATATTTGTAGTTTATTTAATTTATTGATAGTGTAGGTGTATTTGTAACTTAGGTTAGGATTTATTTTACAGGTAAATTGGTAATTATTTTAGCTAGGTAGCTATTAAATAGTTATTAACGATCTAATAGCTATTGTACCTAGTTAAAATAAATACCAAGTTACCTGTAAAATAAGTATAAACCGTAAAATAGCTACAATGTAATTATTAATTATATTGTAGCTATCTTAGGGTTTATTTTATAGGTAAGTATTTAGATTTAAATAGGAATAATTTAGTTAATATTATTAATATTATTTAGATTTATTTTAATAATAATTAAGTTAGGGGTGTTAGAGTTAGATAGGGTTAATATAGTTAATATATATATAATATAATAACTATATTAACTATAATAACCTAATATAATTAGGGTTAATATAGTTAATATATATAATATAATAACTATATTAACCCTAATATAATTAGGTTTAATATAGTTAATATAGCTGGCGGCGATGTAGGGGGATTAGATTAGGGGTTAATGTATTTAATATAGCTGGCGGCGGTGTAGGGGGATTAAATTAGGGGTTAATGTATTTAATATAGCTGGCGGCGGGGTAGGGGGAATAGATTAGGGGTTAATTATTTTAATATAGCTGGCGGCGGGGTAGGAACTCACATTAGGGGGTAGGTAATGTAGGTGGCGGCGGGGTAGGAGCTCACATTACGGGGTAGGTAATAAAGCTGGCGGCGGGGTAGGAGCTCACATTAGGGGGTAGGTAATGTAGGTGGCGGCGGTGTAAGGGGCTCACATTAGGGGGTAGGTAATGTAGGTGGCGGCGGGGTAGGAGCTCACATTAGGGGGTAGTTAATGTAGGTGGCGGCGGTGTAAGGAGCTCACATTAGGGGGTAGGTAATGTAGGTGGCGGCGGTGTAAGGAGCTCACATTAGGGGGTAGGTAATGTAAGTGGCGGCGGTGTAAGGAGCTCACATTAGGGGGTAGTTAATGTAGGTGGCTGCGGGCTCCGGGAGTAGCGGTTTAGGGGTTAATAACTTTATTAGGTGCGGTGGGGTCCGGGAGCGGCGGTTTAGGGGTTAATATATTTATTTTTAGGAGTGAGAGGGGGGATTGAGGGTAGAGGGGTATACGTGTCGGATTATTTTTGGGAGGCGTGTTAGACAGTACGGGAGATTTAATACTTTAGTCAGTTTTTGTAGGTGCCAGCAGTTTCTAAAGTGCCGTAAGTCACTGGCGACTCCAGAAATTTGTACTTACGCAGATTTCTGGACATTGCTAGTTTGTCAGACTTACGGCACTTTAGCAATTGCCGGCGGGGTATATTGGATAGCTCGAGTTGCGAGCTGAAGCTACGGGCGGCAGGGGTTCCCTCGCTTGCGCCGCAAACTACGCCGTATATCGGATCGCGCCCCTTATCTTACTTTTATTTGCCTATTTACTCCTCCACTTCATTTCACTGAAATTCCTCATTGACCTTTGGCAAACTGGTCTTTTGCTTCTATGCAGCCCACAGTTATTATATTGCGTTTTTTGTGTGTGAGATTTTTAGAACTACTGATCTGTGCATATCTATTTTCAAGGTTATTTATTTATTGTGTTCCTTTATAAGACAGAGAAATACCATGGAAGAGACTAACTTCTAATTATAGCATCAGGTATCTTATATTTTTTTTATAAACCTATAATAATGGATTCACATTTCTCATCAAGTGCTAGATGATCAACTCACCAAGATGGAGACAAATCAAACAAGATCTTTGGAGGCTTTTTTGATCATTATATTGCAATGTATGTGTCTCTCATTCACATTCAGAACTCTACATAGCTATATAAACTCTCTCAGTCCAAAATATGCCTTTCTAAGTTTCTTTAACCCTTTGAGTCCTAAGCTGAATTCTATATTTTTCTGTTTTTTACTATTTTAAAAAAACATTTTTTTAAACTATTTTAAAAAAACTTTTTTTTAAAATAGTAAAAAACAGAAAAATATAGAATTCAGACCCCCAAGACCTACCATTGGAAAGGTAATCGCCTAACCTTTCCAATGGTATAAGTCTTGGGGTCTGTAGCTGCTTAGATCCCTGAGATAAAGGTTTCTAAGCAGCATGCCCCCTTTCCCTATACTTTGTATGGACAATTTTAAATAAAGTTGAACGGTGATGTCACCGCATGTAACGGGAAGCCCCGGCGATGCCTGTCACTATGCAGGCCCGATCGCCGGGGTAGGAGCTGGTGGGGGCCCCCAGATTGGAAAAAAGTAGCTCTGAGCCGTCATTAGCACTCAAGGGGTTAAAGAGACATGAAACCCAAAAGTTTTCTTTCATGATTCAGATAGATTATACATTTTTAAACAACTTTCCAATGTGCTTCTGTTATCAATTTTGATTCATTCTCTTGATATCTTTTATTGAAGAAGCAGCAACGTCTGGTAGCTAGCTGATCACATCAATGAAAATAATCATATAAGTTCAGCTACCAATCGGAAGCTAGCTCTAAGCTACTGAGCCTATCTAGATATGCTTTGGAATTAAGGATGCCAAGAGAATGAAGCAAATGAGATAATATAAGTAAATTAAAAAGTTGTTTAACCCCTTAATGACAGTGGACGTACCAGGTACGTCATAGAAAAAACTTCCCTTAATGACAGTTGACGTACCTGGTACGTCCTCTGTTGTCTTAAGTGCTGGAAGCGATCATGATCGCTTCCAGCTGCTTACAAGGGATTGTAGTGATGCCTCAATTATGAGGCATCACTACAATCCCCCATTTTACATACCGATGCAGAAAGGGCCACTCTGTGGCCCCATCTGCATCGGCTATGTATGTGCTCAAATCAGTTGTTGGTTCTCAGATGATTTTACATAGCATTACATCTATTTTTTTTAAGTTACCGATCTCTCCTTCTTAACATTTGCTGCCGGTGTTGCGGTTGCGGTTGCGGCGGGGGGGGGGCGGGGGCGGCGGGTGCAAAATTTACTACAGCCCATTAAAAAACAAAAACAAAACATCGATCTAGATGCAGTGGCATCTCAGTTCTTTAATAAGGGATCTGGGAGGGGGAGGGTTGAAGATCATTTAGGGGGGCCAGCTACACTACAGAAAACAAATATTTTATATATAAAAAGTAAAAAAAAACTATTTTGGGGGGCAAATTGGGTACTGGCAGACAGCTGCCAGTACCCAAGATGGCGGCAAATAGACAGAGGGGGAGGGTTAGAAAGATGAATGAGGGGATCAGGGAGGTTGTGGGGTAAGGGGGGATCTATCACTGCAGACTTTATGCCAAAAAAAATAAAAAAAATATTTTTATTTCAGTACTGGCAGACTTTCTGCCAGTACTTAAGATGGCAGTGACAATTGTGAGGTGGGGAGGGAAGAGAGCTGTTTGAGTGGGTCAGGGGGGGATCATGGGGTGGGATGTGTCAGGTGGGAGGCTGATCTCTACACTAAAGCTAAAAATTAACCCCACAAGCTACCTAATTAACCCCTTAACTGCTGGGCATATTACAAGTGTGGTGCGCAGCAGTATTTAACGGCCTTATTATTACCAAAAAGCAACACCAAAGCCATATATGTCTGCTATTTCTGAACAAAGGGGATCCCAGAGAAGCATTTACAACCATTTGTGCCATAATTGCACAAGCTGTTTGTAAATAATTTCAGTGAGAAACCTAAAATTGTGAAAAATTTAAGTTTTTTTTTTTATTTGATCGTATTTGGCGGTGAAATGGTGGCATGAAATATACCAAAATGGGCCTATATCAATAATTTGGGTTGTCTACTACACTACACTAAAGCTAAAATTAAACCTAAAAGCTCCCTACAAGTTCCCTAATTAACCCCTTCACGGCTGGGCATAATACACGTGTGGTGTGCAGCGGCATTTAGCGGCCTTCTAATTACCAAAAAGCAACGCCAAATCCATATAGGTCTGCTATTTCTGACCAATGGGATCCCATAGAAGTATTTACAACCATTTATGCCATAATTGCACAAGTTGTTTGTAAATAAATTCAGCGAGAAACCTAAAGTTAGTGAAAAAAATTGTAAAAAAGTCAACAATTTTTTTTATTTGATTGCATTTGGCGGTGAAATGGTGGCATGAAATATACCAAAATGGGTCTAGATCAATGCTTTGGGATGTCTTCTAAATATAAATATAGACATGTCAAGGGATATTCCGGGATTCCTGAAAGATATTAGTGTTCCAATGTAACTAGCGCTAATTTTGAAAAAAAGTGGTTTGGAAATAGCAAAGTGCTACTTGTATTTATGGCCCTATAACTTGCAAAAAAAGCAAAGAACATGTAAACATTGGGTATTTCTAAACTCGGGACAAAATTTAGAAACTATTTAGAATGGGTGTATTTTGGTGGTTGTAGATGTGTAACAGATTTTGGGGGTAAAAGTTAGAAAATGTGTGTTTTTTTTCAATTTTTTCCTCATATTTTATATTTTTTTATAGTAAATTATAAGATATGATGAAAATAATGGTATCTTTAGAAAGTCCATTTAATGGCGAGAAAAACGGTATATAATATGTATGGGTACAGTAAATGAGTAAGAGGAAAATTACAGCTAAACACAAACACTGCAGAAATGTAAAAATAGCCATTGTCATTAAGGGTAAGAAAATTGAAAAATGGTCCGGTCATTAAGGGGTTAAAATGGTATGTTCTATCTGAATCATGTCCCTTTAAGGGATCTTGCAGTATTGATGAGACTTCCTAGATTATCTCACCTGAAGCTGAGCATTGGCAGGTCACAGAGCAGTGGCGAGCATTGGAAGGTCACAGCAGAGGATAAGCGATGGCAGCACACAGCAGAGGATGAGCGTTGGCAGGTCACAGAGCAGAGGTGAGTATTGGCAGTTCACAGCAGAGGCGAGCATTGGCAGGTCACAGAGCAGAGGCGAGCATTGGCAGGTGACCACAGAGCAGAGGTGAGCATTCGCAGGTCACACAGCAGAGGCGAGCATTGGCAGGTCCCAGCAGAGGCTGAGCAAAGGCAGGTCACACAGGAGTTGGTAACTGTAAACAGACTTGGCACTAGTCCCAGGCACTGCAGGGCTTGACAGTCTATAAGGGAGTAATAGCCAGGAGTACACAGAAACTGCAGGGATAAATAGATATGCTCAGGGATTGCAGAGGACCAGGTGTACTCATGAGTTGCAGCAAACAAAGTATACACTGGAGCTGGTGAGGACAAAGAAAGTTCAGAAACTGCAGCAAAAGATGAGTTCAAGAGCTGCAGGTTAAAGCAGGAAACAAGGTCAGACTAGCAAGGATTGTATCTCTAAGGCAAATACAGTACAAGGGTTATGTGCTTGGTCAGAAAACAGGCAAGGTAGAAAATACAGCAGGTCAGTGCAAAATCAGGTTTCAAAGCAAGGGTTCACACACAAAAAGTATCAGGAACTATCCAAGATCAATACCATAAAGTAAACGGCAAAATGATTCTTCTTCCACAAACTAATGCCTAGATTTAGGGTTCTGCGTTAGCCATCAAAAGCAGCGTTAAGGGCTCCTAACGCTGCTTTTTACCACCCGCTGGTATTTAGAGTCAGTCAGGAAAGGGTCTAACGCTCACTTTCCAGCCGCGACTTTTCCATATCGCAGATCCCCTTACGCCAATTGTGTATCCTATCTTTTCAATGGGATCTTCCTAACGCCGGTATTTAGAGTCTTGGCTGAAGTGAGCGTTAGAACTCTAACGACAAAACTCCAGCCGCAGAAAAAAGTCAGGAGTTAAGAGCTTTCTGGGCTAACGCCGGTTCATAAAGCTCTTAACTACTGTGCTCTAAAGTACACTAACACCCATAAACTATGTACCCCTAAACCGAGGCCCCCCCACTCTAATAATTTTTTTTAACCCATAATCTGCCAAACGCACACCGCCGCCACATACATTATCCCTATGTACCCCTAATCTGCTGCCCCTAACATCGCCAACCCCTATATTATATTTATTAACCCCTAATCTGCCCCCCCCAACGTCGCCGCTACCTTACCTACACTTATTAACCCCTAATCTGCCGACCGTACCTCACCACCACTATAATCAATGTATTAACCCCTAAACTGCCGCACTCCCGCCTCAAAAACCCTATAATAAATAGTATTAACCCCTAATCTGCCCTCCCTAACATCTTTGACACCTAACTTCAAGTATTAACCCCTAATCTGCTGACCGGACCTCGCTGCCACTATAATAAATGTATTAAACCCTAAACCGCCGCACTCCCGCCTCGCAAACACTATAATACATTGTATTAACCCCTAATCTGCCCTCCCTAACATCTTTGGCACCTAACTTCAAGTATTAACCCCTAATCTGACGACCAGACCTCGCCGCTACTCTAATAAATGTATTAACCCCTAAAGCTAAGTCTAACCCTAACACTAACACCCCCCTAAGTTAAATATAATTTTTATCTAACTAAATAAATTAAATCTTATTAATTAAATTATTCCTATTTAAAGCTAAATACTTACCTGTAAAATAAATCCTAATATAGCTACAATATAACGAATAATTATATTGTAGCTATTTCAGGATTTATATTTATTTTACAGGCAACTTTGTATTTATTTTAACTAGGTACAATAGCTATGAAATAGTTATTTACTATTTAATAGCTACCTAGTTAAAATAATTACCAAATTACCTGTAAAATAAATCCTAACCTAAGTTACAATTAAACCTAACACTACACTATCAATAAATAAATTAACTAAACTACCTACAATTACCTACAATTAAATAAACTAAACTAAATTACAAAAAAACCCAAACACTAAATTACAAAAAATAAAAAAAGATTACAAGAATTTTAAACTAATTACACCTACTCTAAGCCCCCCTAACCTACTGATCCAATCAGCCAATCAGATTGAGCTCGCATTCTATTAGCTGTTCTGATCAGCCAATAGAATGCAAGCTCAATCTGATTGGCTGATTGGATCAGCCAATCCGATTGAACTTGAATCTGATTGGCTGATTCAATCAGCCAATCAGATTTTTCCTACCTTAATTCCGATTGGCTGATAAAATCCTATCAGCCAATCGGATTTCGAGGGACGCCATCTTGGATGATGTCATTTAAAGGAACCTTCATTCGGATTTAGGACGTCGCCAGAAGAGGATGGATCCGTGCAGGCTGCTTCAAGATGGACCCGCTCCGCTCCGGATGGAAGAAGATAGAAGATGGCGCCTGGATGAAGACTTCCGAGCCTCTGGAGGACCTCTTCTGGCCAGATAGGATGAAGACTTCGGACCCTCTGGAGGACCTCTTCTGGACGGATCGTGATACCCGGCTGGGTGAATACAAGGTAGGGAGATCTTCAGGGGCTTATTGTTAGGTTTATTTAAGGGGGGTTTGGGTTAGATTAGGGGTATGTGGGTGGTGGGTTGTAATGTTGGGGGGGTATTGTATGTTTTTTTTTACAGGCAAAAGAGCTGATTTCTTTGGGGCATGCCCCACAAAAAGCCCTTTTAAGGGCTGTAAGGTAATAGAGCTGTTAACTTTTTATTTTAGAATAGGGTAGGGCAGTTTTTTATTTTGGGGGGCTTTGTTATTTTTTTAGGGGGCTTAGAGTAGGTGTAATTAGTTTAAAATTCTTGTAATCTTTTTTTATTTTTTGTAATTTAGTGTTTTTTTTGTAATTTAGTTTAGTTGATTTAATTGTAGGTAATTGTAGGTAGTTTAGTTAATTTATTTATTGATAGTGTAGTGCTAGGTTTAATTGTAACTTAGGTTAGGATTTATTTTACAGGTAATTTGGTAATTATTTTAACTAGGTAGCTATTAAATAGTTAATAACTATTTAATAGCTATTGTACCTAGTTAAAATAAATACAAAGTTGCCTGTAAAATAAATATAAATCCTAAAATAGCTACAATTTAATTATTCGTTATATTGTAGCTATATTAGGATTTATTTTACAGGATTTAATTTATTTCTTTAGATAAAAATTATATTTAACTTAGGGGGGTGTTAGTGTTAGGGTTAGACTTAGCTTTAGGGGTTAATACATTTATTAGAGTAGCGGCGAGGTCCGGTCATCAGATTAGGGGCTAATACTTGAAGTTAGGTGCCAAAGATGTTAGGGAGGGCAGATTAGGGGTTAATACAATGTATTATAGTGTTTGCGAGGCGGGAGTGCGGCGGTTTAGGGTTTAATACATTTATTATAGTGGCGGCGAGGTCCGGTCGGCAGATTAGGGGTTAATACTTGAAGTTAGGTGGCGGAGATGTTAGGGAGGGCAGATTAGGGGTTAATACTATTTATTATAGGGTTTGTGAGGCGGGAGTGAGGCGGTTTAGGGGTTAATACATTTATTATAGTGGCGGTGAGGTCCGGTCGGCAGATTAGGGGTTAATAAGTGTAGGTAAGGTAGCGGCGACATTGGGGGGGCAGATTAGGGGTTAATAATTATAATGTAGGTGTCTGCAACGTTGGGGACAGCAGATTAGGGGTTCATAGGGATAATGTAGGTTGCGGCGGTGTCTGGAGCAGCAGATTAGGGGTTAATTGTATAATGCAGGTGTCAGTGATAGCGGGTGCGGCAGTTTAGGGGTTAATAAGTGTAAGGTTAGGGGTGTTTAGACTCGGGGTACATGTTAAGGTGTTAGGTGCAGACTTAGGAAGTGTTTCCCCATAGGAAACAATGGGGCTGCGTTAGGAGCTATACGCTGCTTTTTTGCAGATCAAACTGCCCCAATGTTTCCTATGGGGGAATCGTGCACAAGCACGTTTTTCCAGCTGGCCGCTACCGTAAGCAACGCTGGTATTTAGAGTTGAAGTGGCAGCAAATATTCCTCTATGCTCCCTTTTTGGAGCCTAACGCAGCCCTTCAGAGAACTCTAAATACCAGCGTTATTTAAAAGGTGCGGGGGGAAAAAAACACGGGTAGCTAACGCACCCCTTTGTCAGCAAAACTCTAAATCTAGCCGTAAGAAAACTCAGGGCTAAGATTGATTAGCCAGTTGTTATTCTGTTGCTAATTGCACATTACCAACAGCTGGAAGAAGGTGGAACAAGAGAGCCTGAGAGAGAAAACAGAAAACAGAAAACCAACAGAAAAGCACCTGAACCTAAAGCCCTCTGGTCAGGGCCGTCTTTAATATTGACTGGACCCTGGGCAAAAAGTTTCTTGCCCTCCCCCCCCCCACCCCATGCAATTTCACTCTCCACCCCAACATCCCAAAAACAACTAAATCAATTTTTTTTCCCAAAATATTAGCCCAGTAGAGGATCATCCACTGCTGGGCTAATCATTTAAAAAAAATGAAATAAATTGCAATATGTAAAACTGGACCTAAGCAGTACTAATAAGTAAATAAATATATAAATTCCTCCACTGTGGATTAATTTAATATTCTTTTGAATGTGATTCTGGTGTGAGGTTAGCTGGTTAAAGAGATTTAGAGCAGCCAACAGGAGCAAAGCAAGGTAAAGACTGAAGAGGAAGCATGGAGGTGCAGACAAATATAAGTTTACTGACTGGAATAGCAGAACTACTATGGGAAGCTGTAACATCTGAGACAGAGAGAAAACAAAAACTATAAAAATAAACCTTACATTAATGTGTGAAGTATCAGCATGACAGTATATATCAGCCACAGCATCACGTGTCACTTCTTTGCTAGGAACAAGTTCCCTCTCACCCTGCACTAGACAATGCTGCGTGGGGAGGGGTGTGTGTGCACTCACTTATTCTTCCCATTGACACCTTCCTACAAAGCACTGTTCCCCTAACAAACTTAGTTGATCTTAGGGCCACAGCAGAAAGAGCAGGGCTAAGGGGACCAGCAGACTGGATGCTGTCTGCCCAAGGCTGCATGGATACAGTGTGAGATGAGTCACACAGCCTCAAGACTGAAGAGAGCAGTGTATGCAGCTGCACAGATGCTCAAATCCTCACGTGCCTGCCGCTCTAGCTTTCTGCTGCATGCGCCTACAGTCAGTCCTACCCAGAAACAATCCCCACCACCAGAGCAGTTACCTGGTAACAGTGGTAACCCCAGTAGGACCTTTTCTGATGCAGTGGGAATGGCTGGATGCCGAGATAGGGCTTTGCATTCAGTGCTGCACAGTGCACATCTAAAACAGCACATGGTAATAGCTTGGCATGTCACAAGACACCAACACGGTCTGGCATAGTTTTTTTAAAAAAAAAAATATATATATAAGCAGAGTACTTTTGACTGTGACAGTATTAGGACTGAATGTGTGTGTCACATCAGCAGTCTGGTATGAACCATACATTTTTTTTTTTTAGGACTCTTGGGCCCCTCAAAAAAGACTGGGCCCTGGGCAGCTGCCCCTTTTGCCCTGTGTTAAAGATGGCCCTGCCTCTGGTGGCTCTGCGGAAAGGCACTGATATACAACATGGGAAACCAGAGTTCAAGACCTGATGGGGGCATGCCAGTACTCCCCTTCCAAGGCTGACCTCTGGGTGAAGGTTTTTACACAGCCTGGAGGAAGAAGTTACAGGTACAGTTGAGGTTGAGATTGTATGTCTTGGATTTAGAGTGACTTCAAGATATGTCTGATTTAAAGGGACAGTCTACACTAAAATTGTTATTGTTTAAAAAGATAGATAATGCCTTTACTACCCATTCTCCAAATTTACACAACCAACATTGATATAGTAATATGCTTTGTAACATTTAAACCTCTAAATTTCTGCATGTTTCTAAGCCACTATAGACAGCCTCTTAATCACATATTTTTTATTTGTTTTTCACAACAGGAGGCTGCTAGTTCCTGTGGGCCATATAGATAACATTATGTTCACACCCAATGAGTTATTTAAGATTTAGCACAACACAGTACTAAATGCAAGTCAATAGATAATAAATAAAAAGTAATGTGATCAGGGGGCGGTCAGAATATGCTTAGATACAAGGTAATTAAAGAGGTAAAAATAATATTAATATAACTGTGTTGGTTATGCAAAACTGGAGAATGGGTAATAAATGGATTATCTATCTTTTAAAACAATACAAATTATATCGTAGATTGTCCCTTTAATCTCACAGATGCAAATCTTCCTATCCTATACCATCAACAGTTAATGCCTCGTGTAGAGATTTTTGATCTTGCAAAACCACAAAACAATTCCCTTGAAATTCTCCAGTTTTGATGTCTTTGACCAAATGAATGTCTATTATTTTAAGTTTTGCAATAGGTAAGCAATATCTCTTGTGGCTGAAGGAACATTTTCAAAGCAAACAACACAGTTATGTGCTGATTGTTCAGAAGCAGGAATAGCAGAGGTTTCTCCTAGGTTACCAGTGGTCAGGCTGCAAACTAAACTGGAAGGTAGAGAGGGTTTCATGTTAGAATCTACCAATTTTTATGCTGCAGAAAATGGATATACCAATACCAGGCAAGGTAGTGGAAGCACATCATCATTTAGTGAGGGTGTATGTGTCTGAACTGGAGTTACCTCAACAAAGCCAGAAAAAGTCTGTTAGTAAACTTTGGTATTAGATTTTCTGATAGCAGCAAGACTAGTCTGTGGCTTATTGGTATATTCCAAAGTATCTTCCTCCTGGTCTGATGCTTCTTCAGGTGTAGAATATCCATCAGACATTTCCATCAGACAATAGGAGTTTCTGAGGGAAGACAATTCATAACAGCTCTTTGTGTGGCAAGATTTTTAGCGTTCTTAGCAATAGCTGCAATTTCTTATCCCTTGAACTGAGTTTCAACTCTAGAAAAATATTTTGACAAAGGGAAATAATGAGCTTCAGATGGGCCCCTTCTCCATACAGCAGTTTGAGGAGTTATTTGTTCTGATTCAGAGAATTCCTCAATGGTGGAGTAGGCATCAGAGTCAGACATGATGGTGTCAGCATTACTCTGCAGTGACTGAGGACCAGGGGCAGGATATTCTGGAGCTGAAGTCTGTGTTGATACTCTGTCCTTAGTGACTGCAGACTGTGAATCAGGTATGTAAGTAACAAAGTACTCTGTACCGTGGGTCATACTATCAGACATAGTTTGAAGCAGTCCTTTATTCTGTATCCCCAAATAAGAGCTAGCATCAGAAGGACAAGAGGCTGAAAAGCTTGGTGCAAGGTATACTGTTGCCAAAGAGATCTTTCTTTTTACTGGGTTCATAAAAATCAGTCTTGGATCTTGGTGCTGAAGAATAGATACAGAATCCACTGTCTGAACACTGATTGCTGGAGAATCTTATGGTATAAATCCTATTACATCCTGGGGAGGGAACAAAAAGATATCACCCAAACTAACCTCAGGTACAGTAGATTTCTGAAAAGTGAGTCTGTTAGTACTTACCTTAGTAGCCTGAGAAGGGCTCATAGATTTCAATTGGCATAGTTCTGTATTAGAAATTCTCCTAGGAGAAGGTGGTAATGCCACAGAAGAGGATTGTACTTGGGTCCTCCTGATCTTTTTACTAACAGAAAGGGATGCCTTAGGAGGATCACTGCTGTTTGAGGCAGTTTTAACAGATGTAGCTGGTGTTTGTCCTGAAAAGGTGTTAGACTCACACAGAATAAATTGTAGTAACTTTTGAAAAAAGTCTTTATTACTGTGTTGAAGGGCCTGAAATTGTCAGGGTGCCAGGAATCAGACTGAGCTGAGAATTGCAAAAATAATCACACCTTTATTAATAGCAATAAAATAATAAAAAGTCCACAAGTCAAATAACAAGCCAGGAGTAAAAACTAGAGCTGGTAGTCAGACGAGCCAAGTCAGGAGCCAAAGCGAATAGTCAGACGAGCTGAGTCAGGAGCCAAAGCGAGTAGTCAGACGAGTCTGAGTCAGGAACAAGCCAGGGCTCAGGAACCAGGAGGGACGTCAGACGGCCAGGTAATACACAGGAACTGGAACTCACAAACAGGTCTGAGACAACGCAAGGGCAAAGCATACTGAACAGAGGCCCTTTAAATAATAAGTGATAACATCCCAATTCTGAGACTGCAACCTGTCTCACATGGATGATGTACACCAGTCTGGCCATAAAATGGTGTGCAGGAAATGAGCAGCATCACACACTATGCACCAGAGTCAGCAAGAGAGGTGAGTAAAATGATTGCCAGCAGCACATGGGAAACAAAGCAGGGAAAAAACCCTGACAGAAATAAATCTGACCAAGGCTTCACAAAAGATCAAATCTGGTCAGCAAGTTTCTAATATACTTGAGAGAGTTCTTGGATGACATAAGTCATTGTTGTCACTTGGTCTGACAATACAGACAGGTATCGGACCACCTTTGCAAGCTCCAAGGTATGGCCCTGACATACTGTCACATTGGTGTCGGGTCTGGAGAGTGAAGTTCATTTGCAGAGGCATATTTGTTTACAGGTTCTTGTTTACTGAATGGGGCTAGTGTAGCTTTCTTACTTTTAGGCATAATGACTGAAGAAAAATACAGGAACAGAGGCTGAGCAATGGCAGGACATAGTAAAGGTTAAGCGATGGCAGGTCACAGCAGAGGATGAGCGTTGGCAGGTCACAGCAGAGGATGAGCAATGGCAGGTCACAGCAGAGGATGAGCGATGGCAGGTCACAGCAGAGGATGAGCGATGGCAGGTCACAGCAGAGGATGAGCGTTGGCAGGTCACAGCAGAGGCGAGTATTGGCAGGTCACACAGCAGAGGCGAGCATTGGCAGGTCAAAGCAGTGGCTGAGCATTGGCAGGTCACAGCAGAGGCGAGTATTGGCAGGTCACAACAGAGGTTGAGCAATGGCAGATCACACAGGAGTTGGTAACTGAAGACAGACTTGGCACTAGTCTCAGGCACTGCAGGGCTTGACAGTCTATAAGGGAGTAATAGCCAGGAGTACACAAAAACTGCAGAGGTAAATAGATATGCTCAGGGATTGCAGAGGACCAGGTGTACTCATGAGATGCAGCAGACAAGGTATACACTGGAGCTGGTGAGGACAATGAAAGTTCAGAAACTGCAGCAAAAAAAATTAGTTCAGGAGCTGCATTGGAGAAAGTGCTCAGGAGCTGCAGGTTAAAGCAGGAAACAAGGTCAGACTAGCGGGGATGGTATCTCTCTGGCAAATACAACGCAAGGGTAATACAGAGGCTTGATACAAAAACAGGCAAGGTAGAAAAACCAGCAGGTCAGTCCATAATCAGGCTTCAAAGCAAGGGTTCTCACATAAACAGTATCAGGAACTAGGACAGGTCAATACCAGAAGGTAAATAGCAAAAGGATTCTTCTTCCACAAACAGAGGCACAAACTGAAAAAACTTAGTGTCAGGGTAAAGACTGATTAGCCATGCAGGTTTAAAGTACCATTAAACTTAACATTTCAACAACGTATAAAATGTTTAATTATTGCAAGTGAAACATTATTGCAATATACATTCATTATTTTTTTGCTGCCATTTGCTGTAAAAAAACATCTAAAAATTGTGTTTGGGTTAATACTTTTATGCAATTTATGTAAGCTTTTGTTTACTCCCCCACTAAAAATTAGCTTTCACATGTTTGCAAAAGGTGATTATCAGTTGTGCATCAACAATCATGATAGGAGAAGCACTCTTCGCAATAGTAACTAAGTTGAATCAGTGGGGGGTATGCATTACAACTAAAGCCCTCTGGTGTCTCAACAGAAAACATGGGAGAGCAGAGTTCAAAACCTGATGGGGTTATGACAATAAGCACTTATTACCCCTGCTGCCATGTATTTATCAGCTATGATTAGATATACTTGAACAGTTATCACTTTTCCAGGCTTGCAGTTTTTTGGGAGCCCTATGCCCACATGCAAACTCCTCCTGTATCTACCAAACTGGGCCATGGGCTGTTTATACTGGACCCAAAGCCATGGCTTCCTAGACCCCAGTTCAGGAACATAGGCATTTATTTATAAGTGCAAATACAATTTATGCTAATTAAAAATAAATAAATCTTAAAGTAATACTACATATCACTTATATTGTTTTTGTAATAGATTGTATGAGTAATTGATTATTTATTTCAGTTTATGTCCTCCAGTGCTGGTAATGATGTATCTTTTTTATTTAACAAATTAGTCCGTAACAGATAATTTTCTATTTTAAATTATATTGCTCTCTGCTGACTCTTTTTATCATATACAATTCTTTATATTGTGGTTTATTTTTTAGTGGCTATTAATCTAAACATATGTACACCTGTCTATCTCTCTTTTTCAGCTTTTATTTGTTTCCTCTTCTGTTATTGATTAGAAGGGATTCTGTCTTTTATCTTCCTATTTGGCATTCTGGGTCATATTTTTTGTTATTATATTTTTTGTTATTGAAAGACAACATGATAACAGTGACAAGAAAATACACCGTTATGAGATCACATTAGTACAAAAATAAAAGGAGATATACAGTAATTACGACTTACACAGATAATATATATCTAACTCACAATAGTCCTTTTGTCCCACAGTCCAGTGTCCTTCATTTTATTTAATGAAAGAAAACCCATTTTAACCCCCCAACCATAAAAATGTAATGTCTAGTCCTCCAACCAAACAGTATCCTCAATGTTAACAATTCAAGAAAACTCCTCCTTAAAAGATCAATTATCCTTTACTTGAGTTACATTCGTAATTTTGATAAAACGGAAAGTCTCCTTTATGTAGGCCTCCTCCTTTGCCTTGCACCCTATCCTCTGATTATATTCATGAAAATTGGATCCATTTGTCACCCCACCCCCTGTGCAATCCATATCTAAAAATCTAGACACAATTCCCCTTTTAATTGGGTATTTAAAATATCTGAGTCCTGGAACTGGGTATATTATCTGTTTTTGAACCTGTAAAGGCTGATGCATAATAAACCACTCCTACTTTTCCATAAATAATTTAACTCTAATTTTTAGTTCCCATGTGGCATCAAACTGCTCCATAGTCAATTAGTGTAGCAGAGAGCATTTGAATTGTCTTAATGTAGGTTGTTTCTTATGTAACCATTACTTTAATATTAGTTGGAAGGTCCAAGAATATTATAGTCTTATCATCCAGTTGAAAAATGTCATTACAAAGTTTGTTCAACAATCTTTCTATCATAGCCCAGAACTTTATTAAGCCCAGAACTCCTTATTAAGTTTTAAGGAGGTGTAACAAATCTGGGTTTGTGTGTTGGGATTTAACACAAACATAAGAATTCTCTTTTACCTACTTACTATACATTCTATGAGCAATGTATGCCTTATTTAATACCTTGATATGCATTTCACTCAAGTCGGCCGACAATGTAGATTTTCTAACTTTTTCAATACTTTTTGAGACCTGAGCCTCTGAAATCTGAGTCTACAATAAGACCGTCCATGTACTGCTAATCTTTGTCATAGTGTATTGGTCTAATTTGACATTCATTACTTTGTATACTGATTATATGGAGTGTATGCCCTGTTTAGTAAGTGCTACCATATTACAGATGATGTCTTGTTAGAGAAGTTGATCGATTTTTTAAGTTGTCACATAATGCTTTATTTGAAAATATGCAGTGATGATAATTGGGTAATGAATAGCTATCCTGTAACTCCCTAAAGGTATGAATTTACCCTTCTGTCTCTGTTACGACTTGGGGCTAGGTTATGAGTGGAGCGCAAATTAACGCTCCCGATAACGCCTTATCTTCACTAGATTAACTTATTTGCACGCAACGGGTTGCAACTTCCATTACAAGTTGAAAGCAAAAAGTTTGCACACGATACTAACCTGACGCACGTAAGAAGCCGAACCTTAAATATCGCGAAAACACGTTAACGTAATCGCCCATGGATTTCAAAGGAGCGCAAAATGTGGAAAAATCCTAACAATATCTCTTAATACACACACACACACATATATATATATATATATATATATATATATATATATATATATATATTCATTTTGGTAAAATATATATATAGGAATCTATCATTTTAATCAGAGACACCCTGCTTGACAGAGACACCGGAAGAGTCTTCCAGTTGTTTAAGGTATGTACTATTTTAGATAATAACGATCAAGGTGATACCACTGCGAGGGGTTCTTTGATAGGGTAACTCCTAATTATATGAATCTTCGATTGACCAATTTAAAGTTAAAACCTATGGTCAGTAAGGTTGTTGGTGTGAAGCCATAACAGCTCTCATATATCTCTATTGATTTGATAACCTGAAACCTGTCCAAACTCTGCAATCAGACACATCAGATGAGGAAGTTCTGTTTCTGTTTGTAATATGAACAGATGTAGCGGTAGAATCCCCCCCCCCCACTTTTTTCCATTTTTTTCCATTAACAAAATGTGTAGAGTGGAGAGCTAATGTTTGTGCAAGAGCAATAAGAGGTTTATCACTGGTGTTTGCGCTCATCGGGTTTACCGCTAGTATTACAAGTTGAAAGTAAGCACAATCACTTGAGCGGAATCGGGATTAAGCTAGAATGATTACCGCGTCATCTGGTTAACTGTTTTGCAAAACAAAAGTGTCAAAAAACACATCAAAAATACATTACAAAGTACAGTTACACTCATAAAAACGCCATCTAATAAAAAATATTCAAATGAAATATTGCACACAAAAGTTATAAAGGCTCAAAAATATGAGATCTCAGGTGTTATAAAATAAAAGGCAGACATATGTGTACATATGTTTTTATGTATTTATATATATATATATCACAGTATATATATATATATATATATTAACTCATAATACGACGCACACAAAAGCTTACTTCTAATGCTCGTGCGAGAACGTTAATTAGTACTCCACTCATATACTTAATCACTTTATCATTGGTATATTCTTCATTGTTTGCACACATTATCTATAAAAAAGAAGTGGTGATGGTAACAACATCAACAATAATAATTGTAAAAGAGAAAATATGTGACTCACAAAATAACTTATTTTTGTATGAATGTTATCTTGAGCCTCGGACAATTATTTAAAAAAAGAAAAAGAAAAGAAAAAAGTAATATCACCACAATGTAATGGAAAATATGTGGAAATGTACTTACAATATTAAGTTTGAAACAGCAAATTAAAAATGAAAATAATATCTATTTACTTGTACTTTTCAATAAATAATGTCTGGGTAAAGAGTTCAGTGAGGTCAAGACTAATTTCTGTGATTTTATTCTGCCAAAATCTGTGATCTGCCATTAGTACTGTTAATTAGGTTCACAGTTTGTACTGGGTGACTGAATTTCAGAATGTGGACATAAAAGTTTGATACCTTGCCCTGTGTTTTTTTTCATAGTCAAATTAATTAGTTTCTTGAATATTTTCTGGACATAATGTATTATAATTTCTGCTCCATTCTTAAAATGTAATGTAATTCAGTATAACTATGTTTTCTAAATTATTTTAATTTTATTTTAAATAGAAATAAATCAACACATCAGGTTATACAGTGAGCTAAGTTAAACCCTCTCTCATTTGTTTTCACTGTAGGAAATACGTTTGATGATTACTGCCAGGTTTATGATTTGGCTTGTTACCATTGTCTAGTCATGGTTAATTAAATGGAACATGAATTTTGTGAATGTTCTAAAAAGAATATGGTGTGGCATTTGCTATTGCAATTAAAAAAGCCACCACATCCTGGCAAGGTTCCACCATATGTAGTTAATGGTCAATGCTCCTGCAGTAACCAGCAAGTGGGAGGAAAGGATGGGTACTGTGAATTTTATATGAGCCATACACTATCTATGCTGACACTGAGAAAGACAATGGGTACCTTTTCATCTTTTAACTACCCCATTTATCAAACTATCAGCTGTTTGAGTTTAGTTCATACATCACTATACATGTAAAGTTAGTAAACTGTCATTCTAAGATTGGTATTTCTATATGGATGCAATATCAAAATAACAAGAGTATTGCATTGAGCAATGATACTTTTTTATTGGACTAACTATACATTTATAAGTTGACAAGCTTTCAGAAGAGTTCCTTCCTTTATCAAGTCTGAATGCGTAAACGTCACTTAGGAAAGCTATTTTTCATGCATGTTTGGACTTGAGTGCCTTTCATCAAACCTATTTTTAAGGATATCATATTTTCAATAAATGTAATTATGTAAGAATCTGTGCCTGAAAATAACTTTTTTTCCATTGAGCACATAAGATGCAAACACTGTAGGAAACAACAGGGAGTCAGACTTCACCAGACAAAATAATAGCAAGACATATAAGAAAGCAGAAGTTAATGATGTCCAAATTCCATCTACATGTGTTTGCAATATCTCTGCCAAGTTATCATCTGATCATAGGTCTTTGTGTTTAGCTTAATGTGAATTTACTTTCAGGAATTAAGCTTAATTAGTGGACTCCATAATCTTTATTAGCATTACCAAAAAGCAGACTGAGTAGAATATTATAAGATCCAGCATCTGAGTCAAAGTAGGTTAAAGGCAAATAAATGCAAGAAAAAAAAAGCAAAAAAAGCAAAAAAAAAAAAAAAAAAAGCTTCCATGATTCAAAAAGATCATAACATTTAAAAAAAATGTCAATCTTTTTTAATATAAAATTTACACAATTTGTTTGGTATCTTTAGTTGAAATTTCCCTCTGTTCCATGAGAGCATACCTAGGTAGACATGCAAGTGTTCTTGGTAGCAGTGTTTTTCCAGTGTATTGAAATACCATTGGAAGAAAACAAATGTAGCAAAGAGAATTGCAAATTGTCACACAACACCTTATAAAATATTGGAATTCAGGTCTTAGCTAGAAAAGGCCATGAGCTGACAAAAGGTAACGGTTGTTACTCACTTGCTGCAAGATACATGATGATGATTCACTGATAATACAGATTTATTTTTTTAATGCTAATAAAATGTTTAAATAGCTCAGTTGGAGTTTTCTAAAATGTATATTGGCCAGATTTGGCTTTGATTTTCTCCTGTTAAGTGTAGTCAGTCCACGGGTCATCCATTACTTATGGGATTATAACTCCTCCCTGACAGGAAGTGCAAGAGGATCACCCAAGCAGAGCTGCTATATAGCTCCTCCCCTCTACGTCATATCCAGTCATTCTCTTGCACCTAACTAAAGATAGGACGTGTGAGAGGACTGTGGTGTGTTAAACTTAGTTTTTATTTCTTCAATCAAAAGTTTGTTATTTTAAACGGCACCGGAGTGTGTTGTTTGTTCTCAGGCAGCATTAGAAGAAGAATCTGCCTGAGTTTTCTATGATCTTAGCGGTCGTAACTAAGATCCACTTGCTGTTCTCGGCCATTCTGAGGAGTGAGGTAACTTCAGAACAGGGGATAGCATGCAGGGCCCACCTGCAAGGAGGTATGTGCAGTAAATTATTTTCTAAGGAATGGAATTGACTGAGAAAATACTGCTAATACCGATGTAATGTAAGTGCAGCCTTAAATGCAGTAGTAGCGACTGGTATCAGGCTGATATGTATGTATGTATACTCTGAGGTATTTCTGGGGAATGGAATTTCACTAAGAAAATACTGTCAATATTAAAGTAATATTTGAGCCTGCACTGCAGTGAAAGCGACTAGCAGCAGGCTTATTAATAACACTTCATAATTTTTAATTTTAAAACGTTTACTGGCATGTTAATCGTTTTTTCTGAGGTACTTGGTGATAAAACTTTATGGGCTTGATTTTTATCACATGGCTGTCGTTTTTTTCTGCATAAAAACAGTTTACTGAGCTTCCCCACTGTTGTAATATGAGTGGGAGGGGCCTATTTTAGCGCTTTATTGCGCAGTAAAAATTTAGTCACAGTCTTCCTATTTCTTCCTCCATGATCCAGGACGTCTCTACAGGGCCCAGGGGTCTCCAAAACTAGTTTTGAGGGAGGTAATCAGTCACAGCAGACCTGTGACAGTGTGTTTGACTGTGATAAAAACGTTTATTATTTCAACTGTTATCCGTTTTGGGTATTAAGGGGTTAATCATCCTTTTGCTGCTGGGTGCAATCCTCTGCTAACTTTATACATTTTCTGTTAAAATTTGGTTGTTTTAACATATTTGGTTCATTGTTAATTCAACTGTGTCACATTTTTATGTTTCTTAAAGGCGCAGTAGCGTTTTTTATATAGCTTGTAAATTTATTTAAAAGTTTTTCCAAGCTTGCTAGTGTTATTGCTAGTCTGTTTAAACATGTCTGACACAGATGAATCTGTTTGTTCACTATGTTTAAAGGCCAATGTGGAGCCCAATAGAAATTTGTGCACTCAATGTATAGATGTTACTTTGAATAAAAGTCAAACTTTATATGTTAAAAAAATATCACCAGACAACGAGGGGGAAGTTATGCCGACTAACTCTCCTCACGTGTCAGTACCTTCGCCTCCCGCTCAGGAGATGCGTGATATTGTGGCGCCAAGTACATCAGGGCGGCCCATACAAATCACTTTGCAAGACATGGCTAATGTTATGACTGAAGTACTATCTAAATTGCCAGAATTAAGAGGTAAACGCGATCACTCTGGGGTAAGAACAGAGTGCGCTGATAATAGTAGAGCCATGTCTGATACTGCTTCACAATTTGCAGAACATGAGGACGGAGAGCTTCATTCTGTGGGTGACGGATCTGATCCAAGTAGACTGGATTCAGAGATTTCAAATTTTAAATTTAAGCTTGAGAACCTCCGTGTATTACTAGGGGAGGTATTAGCGGCTCTGAATGATTGTGACACGGTTGCAATTCCAGAGAAAGTATGTAGGCTGGATAAATATTTTGCGGTACCGGCGTGTACTGACGTTTTTCCTATACCTAAAAGGCTTACAGAAATTGTTAACAAGGAGTGGGATAGACCCGGTGTGCCTTTTTCACCCCCTCCTATATTTAGAAAAATGTTTCCAATAGACGCCACCACACGGGACCTATGGCAGACGGTCCCTAAGGTGGAGGGAGCAGTTTCTACTCTGGCTAAGCGCACCACTATCCCGGTGGAGGATAGCTGTGCTTTTTCAGATCCAATGGATAAAAAGTTAGAGGGTTACCTTAAGAAAATGTTTGTTCAGCAAGGTTTTATATTACAACCCCTTGCATGCATCGCGCCTGTCACTGCTGCGGTGGCATTCTGGTTTGAGTCTCTGGAAGAGACCCTAGCACAGCTCCATTGGATGAGATTATGAACAAGCTTAAAGCCCTTAAGCTAGCTAATTCATTTATTTCTGATGCCGTAGTACACTTAACCAAACTTACGGCTAAGAACTCCGGATTCGCCATTCAAGCGCGCAGAGCGCTGTGGCTTAAATCCTGGTCAGCTGATGTGACTTCTAAATCCAAATTGCTTAATATTCCTTTCAAAGGGCAGACATTATTCGGGCCCGGCTTGAAAGAAATTATCGCTGACATTACTGGAGGTTAGGGCCATGCCCTGCCTCAAGACAGGGCCAAACCAAAGGATAAACAGTCTAATTTTCGTGCCTTTCGTAACTTCAAGGCAGGAGCAGCATCAACTTCCTCCGCTCCAAGACAGGAAGGAACTGTTGCTCGCTACAGACAGGGCTGGAAACCTAACCAGTCCTGGAACAAGGGCAAGCAGGCCAGAAAACCTGCTGCTGCCCCTAAGACAGCATGAAGTGAGGGCCCCCGATCCAGAAATGGATATAGTGGGGGGCAGACTTTCTCTCTTTGCCCAGGCTTGGGCAAGAGATGTCCAGGATCCCTGGGCGTTGGAAATCATATCTCAGGGATATCTTCTGGACTTCAAAGCTTCTCCTCCACAAGGGAGATTTCATCTTTCAAGGTTATCAGCAAACCAGATAAAGAAAGAGGCATTTCTACGCTGTGTACAAGACCTCTTACTAATGGGAGTGATCCACCCAGTTCCGCGGTCGGAACACGGGCAAGGATTCTATTCAAATCTGTTTGTGGTTCCCAAAAAAGAGGGAACCTTCAGACCAATCTTGGACTTAAAGATCCTAAACAAATTCTTAAGAGTTCCATCGTTCAAAATGGAAACTATTCGAACCATCTTACCCATGATCCAAGAGGGTCAGTACATGACCACAGTGGATTTAAAGGATGCCTACCTTCACATACCTATTCACAAGGATCATTACCGGTATCTAAGATTTGCCTTCCTAAACAGGCATTACCAGTTTGTAGCTCTTCCCTTCGGGTTAGCTACGGCTCCAAGAATCTTTACAAAGGTTCTGGGCTCTCTTCTGGCAGTACTAAGACCGCGAGGCATAGCGGTAGCTCCATACCTAGACGACATTCTGATACAAGCGTCAAGTTTCCAAACTGCCAAGTCTCATACAGAGTTAGTTCTGGCATTTCTAAGGTCGTATAGGTGGAAGGTGAACGTAGAAAAGAGTTCTCTATTGCCACTCACAAGAGTTCCCTTTCTAGGGACTCTTATAGATTCTGTAGAAATGAAAATTTACCTGACGGAGGACAGGTTATCAAAACTTCTAAATGCTTACCGTGTCCTTCATTCCATTCAACACCTGTCAGTGGCTCAGTGCATGGAGGTAATCGGCTTAATGGTAGCGGCAATGGACATAGTACCATTTGTGCGCCTGCATCTCAGACCGCTGCAATTGTGCATGCTAAGTCAGTGGAATGGGGATTACTCAGATTTGTCCCCTCTGCTAAATCTGGATCAAGAGACCAGAGATTCTCTTCTATGGTGGCTTTCTCGGCCACATCTGTCCAAGGGGATGCCCTTCCGCAGGCCAGATTGGACGATTGTAACAACAGACGCCAGCCTTCTAGGTTGGGGCGCAGTCTGGAATTCCCTGAAGGCTCAGGGATCATGGACTCAGGAGGAGAGACTCCTTCCAATAAACATTCTGGAATTAAGAGCAATTTTCAATGCTCTTCTGGCTTGGCCCCAGTTAGCAACTCTGAGGTTCATCAGGTTTCAGTCGGACAACATCACGACTGTGGCTTACATCAACCATCAAGGAGGAACAAGGAGTTCCCTAGCGATGATGGAAGTCTCAAAGATAATTCGCTGGGCAGAGTCTCACTCTTGCCACCTGTCAGCGATCCACATCCCAGGCGTGGAGAACTGGGAGGCGGATTTTCTAAGTCGCCAGACCTTTCATCCGGGAGAGTGGGAACTTCATCCGGAGGTGTTTTGCCCAACTGCTTCATCATTGGGGCAAACCAGATCTGGATCTCATGGCGTCTCGCCAGAACGCCAAGCTTCCTTGTTACGGATCCAGGTCCAGGGACCCGGGAGCGGTGCTGATAGATGCTCTGACAGCACCTTGGGTCTTCAACATGGCTTATGTGTTTCCACCTTTCCCGATGCTTCCTCGATTGATTGCCAGGATCAAACAGGAGAGAGCATCAGTGATTCTAATAGCGCCTGCGTGGCCACGCAGGACCTGGTATGCAGATCTAGTGGACATGTCGTCCTGTCCACCATGGTCTCTGCCTCTGAGACAGGACCTTCTGATTCAGGGTCCTTTCAAACATCCAAATCTAATTTCTCTGAGGCTGACTGCATGGAGATTGAACGCTTGATTCTATCAAAGCGTGGATTCTCGGAGTCAGTGATTGATACCTTAATACAGGCTAGGAAACCTGTTACCAGGAAAATTTACCATAAAATATGGCGTAAATACTTATATTGGTGCGAATCCAAGAGTTACTCATGGAGTAAGGTTAGGATTCCTAGGATATTGTCTTTTCTACAAGAGGGTTTAGAAAAGGGTTTATCTGCTAGTTCGTTAAAGGGACAGATTTCAGCTCTGTCTATCCTTTTACACAAACGTCTGGCAGAAGTTCCAGACGTTCAGGCTTTTTGTCAGGCTTTGGCTAGGATTAAGCCTGTGTTTAAGACTGTTGCTCCGCAGTGGAGCTTAAACTTAGTTCTTAACGTTCTGCAAGGTGTTCCGTTTGAACCCCTTCATTCCATCGATATCAAGCTGTTATCTTGGAAAGTTCTGTTTTTAATGGCTATTTCCTCGGCTCGAAGAGTCTCTGAGTTATCGGCCTTACATTGTGATTCTCCTTATCTGATTTTTCATTCAGACAAGGTAGTTCTGCGTACTAAACCTGGGTTCTTACCTAAGGTAGTCACTAACAAGAATATCAATCAAGAGATTGTTGTTCCATCATTGTGCCGTAACCCTTCTTCAAAGAAGGAACGACTTTTGCACAATCTGGACGTCGTCCGTGCCCTGAAATTTTATTTGCAGGCAACTAAAGATTTTCGTCAAACTTCTTCCCTGTTTGTCGTTTATTCTGGACAAAGGAGAGGTCAAAAAGCTTCGGCTACCTCTCTCTCTTTTTGGCTTCGTAGCATAATACGTTTAGCCTATGAGACTGCTGGACAGCAGCCTCCTGAAAGGATTACAGCTCATTCTACTAGAGCTGTGGCTTCTACTTGGGCCTTCAAGAATGAGGCCTCTGTTGAACAGATTTGCAAGGCTGCAACTTGGTCTTCACTTCACACTTTTTCAAAATTTTACAAATTTGACACTTTTGCTTCTTCGGAGGCTGTTTTTGGGAGAAAGGTTCTACAGGCAGTGGTTCCTTCCGTGTAAAGATCCTGCCTGTCCCTCCCGTCATCCGTGTACTTTTAGCTTTGGTATTGGTATCCCATAAGTAATGGATGACCCGTGGACTGACTACACTTAACAGGAGAAAATATAATTTATGCTTACCTGATAAATTCATTTCTCCTGTAGTGTAGTCAGTCCACGGCCCGCCCTGTTTTTACGGCAGGTCTAAATTTTAATTAAACTCCAGTCACCACTGCACCCTATAGTTTCTCCTTTCTCGTATGGTTTCGGTCGAATGACTGGATATGACGTAGAGGGGAGGAGCTATATAGCAGCTCTGCTTGGGTGATCCTCTTGCACTTCCTGTTAGGGAGGAGTTATAATCCCATAAGTAATGGATGACCCGTGGACTGACTACACTACAGGAGAAATGAATTTATCAGGTAAGCATAAATTATATTTTTTTTGTCTAAAATGTATCATTTGATAATCCTCTGATCAGGGTTTGTGCATGTTTTTTTTTCTACTGGTTTTACTTTTTTTATTGGAGCTTGAAAGGGGTTTAGAAGTAGAAGTACATATTTACACCCATCTAATGAAGTTAGAAAATATTGAATTGATCTAGTTTGTGTTTTGATGAATTGTACTGATCAGACTTTCAAATGGTATGTCTTGAGGGTTTCTGGAAGGAGCTAAAATCCCATCCAAATCCCTTTTCAGTAAAGCAGCCCAGCAATTTCTGTTTTCCAGGTCTTGGTGACATCAGTAGCATCCCCATAACTTAACCACCTTGTAAAGACATAAGTGTAAGGTAGGGGCCTCAATCAGCTCTGGAAGCCCCCCTTTCACTGAGGACAACATGTAGTTATCTGCACTTAAGGCATTGTGCAAATAATCACTATGGGGCATATGTATCAAGCTCCGTATGGAGCTTGATGCCCCGTGTTTCTGGCGAGTCATCAGACTCGCCAGAAACAGCAGTTATGAAGCAGCGGTCAAAAAGACCGCTGCTCCATAACCTGTCTGCCTGCTCTGAGCAGGCGGACAGACATTGCAACAATACAACCCGATTGAGTACGATCGGATTGATTGACACCCCCCTTCTGGCGGCCTATTGGCCGCGATTCTGTAGGGGGCGGCGTTGCACCAGCAGCTCTTGTGAGCTGCTGGTGCAATGATGAATACGGCGAGTATATTGCTCGCCGTATTCAGCGAAGTCTGGCGGACCTGATCCGCATAGAGGCCTATGTGTCATACTTCACAGTTAAGGAGATGTTGTTAAAAAAACTATCACCTAGATTACGAGTTTTGTCGGTAAAGCTGTGCGTGGCTAATGAGTAGTTTATGCTCACCACCACCTACCTACATTTATTAACCCCTAATCTGCCACGCCCAACGTCGCTGCCACTATATTAAATGTATTAACCCCTAAACCTAAGTCTAACCCTAACCCTAACACCCCCCTAACTTAAATATAATTAAATACATCTAAATAAAATGACTACAATTAACTAAATAATTCCTATTTAAAACTAGATACTTACCTATAAAATAAACCATAAGCTAGCTACACTATAACTAATAGTTACATTGTAGCTATCTTAGGGTTTATTTTTATTTTACAGGCAACTTTGTATTTATTTTAACTAGGTACAATAGTTATTAAATAGTTATTAACTATTTAATAGCTACCTAGCTAAAATAAATACAAAAGTACCTGTAAAATAAAACCTAACCTAAGTTACAATTACACCTAACACTACACTATATTTAAATGAATTCCCTACATTAAATTAAATTAATTACAATAAAATAAAATAAACTAAAGTACAAAAAAACCAAACACTAAATTACAGAAAATAATAAAATAATTGCAAGTTTTTTAAACTAATTACACCTAATCTAATCCCCCTAACAAAATAAAAAAGCCCCCCAAAATAATAAAAAGCCCTACCCTACACTAAATTACAAATAGCGCTTAAAAGGGCCTTTTGTGGGGCATTGCCCCAAAGTAATCAGCTCTTTTACCTGGAAAATAAAATACAATATCCCCACAACATTAAAATAACGGTACCTTTAAGTGACGTCATCCATGACAGCATCCCTTCAATTCTGATTGGCTGATAGAATTCTATTAAGGTATAAAAAATCCTGATTGGAACAGCCAATAGAATGCAAGCTCAATCCTATTGGCTGAATGGATCAGGCAATAGGATTGAACTTCAATTCTATTGGCTGATTGCATCAGCCAATAGGATTTGTTCTACCTTAATTCCGATTGGCTGATAGAATTCTATCAGACAATCAGAATTGAAGGGACGCCATCTTGGATGACATCACTTAAAGATACCGTCATTTAGTCGTCGGATGAAGATAGAAGAGGATGCTCTGCGTTGGATGTCTTGAAGATGGACCCGCTCCGGATGGATGAAGATAGAAGATGCCGTCTGGATGAAGACTTCTGCCCGTCTGGAGGACCTCTTCTTCCCGGCTTGGATGAACACTTCTGCCCGTCTGGAGGACCACTTCTGCCCGGTTGGGTGAAGACGTCTCAATGTAGGGTGATCTTCAAGGGGTTAGTGTTAGGTTTTATTAAGGGGGGATTGGGTGGGTTTTAGAGTAGGGTTGGGTGTGTGGGTGGCGGGTTTTAATGTTGGGGGGTATTGTATTTTTTTTTACAGGTAAAAGAGCTGATTACTTTGGGGCAATGCCCCGCAAAAAGCCCTTTTAAGGGCTATTTGTAATTTAGTATAGGGTAGGGATTTTTATTATTTCGGGGGGCTTTTTTATTTTATTAGGGTGATTAGATTAGGTGTAATTAGTTTAAAAAACTTGGAATTATTTTATTATTTTCTGTAATTTAGTGTTTTTTTGTACTTTAGTTTATTTTATTGTAATTAATTTAATTTAATGTAGGGAATTAATTTAATTATAGTGTAGTGTTAGGTGTAATTGTAACTTAGGTTAGGATTTATTTTACAGGTAAATGTTAATTTATTTTAACTAGGTAGCTATTAAATAGTTAATAACTATTTAATAACTATTGTACCTAGTTAAAATAAATACAAACTTGCCTGTAAAATAAAAATAAATCCTAAGCTAGTTTATGGTTTATTTTATAGGTAAGTATTTAATTTTAAATAGGAATAATTTAGTTAATTGTAGTTATTTTATTTAGATGTATTTAAATTATATTTAAGTTAGGGGGGGTTAGGGTTAGACTTAGGTTTAGGGGTTAATACATTTAATATAGTGGCGGCGACATTGGGGGCGGCAGATTAGGGGTTAATATAGGTAGGTGGCGGAGATGTTAGGGATGGCAGATTATCGGTTAATAATATTTAACTAGTGTTTGCGATACTGGAGTACGGCGGTTTAGGGGTTAATATATTTATTATAGTGGCGGGGATCTCCGGTTCGGCAGATTAGGGGTTAAACATTTTTATTTAGTGTTTGCAATGTGAGGGGGGGCTCGGTTTAGGGGTTAATAGGTAGTTTATGGGTGTTAGTGTACTTTTTAGCACTTTAGTTAAGAGTTTTATGTTACGGCGTTAGCCCATAAAACTCTTAACTACTGACTTTTAAATGCGGTACCAGTCTTGACAGCATTATAATATAAAGGAACTAAAGCAAACACAGCATGTATCAGGCAGAAATGTCCAAATATTAGCAATACTTTGCCAATGTCAATTCTATGTATGTAAGATAATTGACAATGAAATTTATATATTCTGCATCAATATTCTAAGATATTAATAACACTGTACAACTGAAATATATATTATGCAAGATAATATAATTGAAAATTACATATAGGCTTCAATCACAGTTTCCAATATCAGATCCGGATAACTCTGTTTCAGTTTTGGCCGATATGACAAACGTGTTGGATCACAAGCCAAAATGGTTTTAGCTGCTAAAAGCCTACAGCTACAAGCGAGTTTTCAATAGAGAAGTTCCAGAAAAAGTGTTTTTCGGTAGTTAAGTACTTGTTAGTGAGATCAAAAGTGGGGATCTAACCGAATCTGACATTGGATCAGCTTACAAGTGGCGCTCTATTTAGTGCTTTCATTCGCACACAAACTTCGCTAGAAGTAGACTTTTCTATATTTTTACTTGAAGTGAATGTCAACTTTCACGAATGAAAGCCCAGTTTTCAAAAATACTATTAAAAACAGGGGCACTTTCACCAATGAAAGTCCACATCTAAGTGCTTCCTTCAAAATACTCACCTTCCACTCCCAGCAACCGTGAAACACCGGAGCAGCGATTCCTCTGTCCCAGGATGTCTCTTCCCGCCTCAGAAATGACGAATCCGGCCTCCCCCAACCACGGCGTGGCCCCAGGCAATGTTTGCTCTGGGGGGGGAAGCAGCCACTGGAGGAAGCCGGACCCGCCACCTCCGACGCAAGAAGAGACGACCCGGTGTTCCACGCTTGCGCTTGCTGCTCCGGTGTTCCACGCCCGCCAGGAACAAAAGGCAAGTCCTCCAAAAGAACGGCTCCAATGCAAACCTTCACGAATGAAAGCGCCCCTGACTTTTTTTTTTTTTTCAAAAACAAGCTTTATTGAGTGTAAGCAATGTTGGTACACAGATATAAGCATCGTCAATCATACAATATGATTCAAATGTCTACAGTAAGAGACAGGTGTTTGTGAGATTCATACATGCCCAGTGAAGATGAGTTAACTACCAACTTAATCCAGATATCTTGAGCTTGTGTCCTCAAATTGATCTGAGAAATTTATATAATCAAACAATACATAAATTTAGGTGCTTGACAACAGGTTCTAAAAACATATATAGATAAACATTTACCTCCGTAGGCTTGTTTCATACCATTGAAGGTAGCATATGACCTGAGGTCTTCCCCCGTCTAGCTTGACGGGAGATAAAGGTCAGAATAAAGAAAGAGTAAAGAAGAGAGAAAAAAAAAAAAAAAAAGGGGAGAGGAGAGGAGAAGTGAAGGGTTGGACAAGGAGGGGGAAGAGAGATGGGGGGGGAAAGGGTCTCAGTACAACATGCAAGGATCATAGTGGTCAGAATTCTCTTCCCTCCCATGTCAGCGTCATCATTTCATGTATAGCCAATCTCCCAGTTTTCAAGAAGTGATAACGCTCCAATCTGAGCGAGTCCCCCACTTTGAGCTTCCACTCCGAAACTGTGGGAGCCTGTGGGCTCCTCCAGTGCACCGGGATGAGCCCTTTGGCACAATTTAGCATTACCATGAAAAGTAGGTGCTTGTCAACTCCAAGAATTTTAGGTAACTCATGGTATATCAGATATGTTGGCTTAGGGGGGATAATAGTCTTTAGAACTCTGCTCATTTCCCCCAGCACCTCCTCCCAAAAAGGCTGAATATGTGGACAGGTCCACCATATGTGCAGGAGGGACCCTTCTCCACCACATCCCCTCCAGCAGCACCCATTTGTGTTAGGATAAATCTTTCGCAGTCTTTGAGGTGTGAGGTACCATCTGCTCACTAGTTTATAGTGCGACTCTTGAATGCGCGCTGATATAGACGCTCTCTTTGTCTTCCGAAAGATCTTTAGCCAATCTCTAGCAGATATTTCTAGTCCAAGCTCCGTTTGCCACGTAGAGGCATATGCCGGGAGGGCATTACCTCCTTTGCTCAATAGTAGTCGGTAGATTTGGGAGATTAAGTGGCTCGGAGCCTGCTGTGCAGCGCATAGGGTCTCGAAGGGCGTTCTGCATCTTGTCAGTGCCCCACGATCCCTATTAGTGTCGAGGTAATGAGCGACCTGAGCCACTCTGAACCAAGACGTGAAGGTGGTCGGATCCCACTCAAGCAATTCTGCCTGGGTTTTAATCTTGTTATTTTGAAGAATATTAGAGAAAGCTGTCTCTGCCAGAGTGTAAGCCTCTCCCCCAGCGCATTTTGGAAATTCCAGCCCCAAATCAGGGTTTTCCCATATAGGTACGTTTGGTGAGGTGGGGGTTGAGATATAGGCATCTCTGTCGAGCACTTTGTCCCAGGCCTTAAAAGTGTCAGCTATCATTGGATACTGAGCCACCGTAACCGGGCGGTTCTTAATAGATATCCAAGCCAGTGCACCCACGTTTCTTCTCTGCAGGATCTCCTTGTCAATCTGAATCCAGAGCTTGGTGTCAGAGTTATGACTCCATTCCACCACTCTCTGGAGGAAGATAGCGGTCTGATACTCTCCCAAGAGTGGGACTCCGAGGCCCCCCCACTCCCTAGGCAAATACAGCGTGGATCATCTTATTCTGGGTTTTATCCCATTCCAAATATATGCCTCAAGGCCCTTTTGGATGCTTTGGAGATAAGGACGGGACTGTCTGCATAACGTACAGAACTCTTGGTAGTAGATTCATTTTAACTACTCCAATACGGCCAAGAGATCGACTTTTTTTTCCAGTTAGCCAAATCTCTTAAGATGTCATTGTGTATTCATTTGTAGTTAAGGTCAACTAGCTCAGAAGTATGGGATGTGATAGTGATGCCTAAGTATTTTATACTCTGCCTAGCTATCTTCAAGGGGCAGTTTGCTGTGGATGCAACAAAGCTATACGGGGGTTCTGAGATATTGATGATTTCGGATTTCGAGGCATTCAAGAGGAAATTGGAGACATTTCCGTAATCTTTAATTTCTAGAAGTGCCTGTTTCAGGGAGGACGCGGAGTCCAAGAGCGTTAGAAGGATGTCATCGGCATACATCGACAATTTATGTTCGATCCTGCCAATTGAGAGTCCTTTCACCGAGGGGTTGTGCCTGATTTTGGACGCCAAGACCTCAATAGTAAGAGCGAAAAGAAGAGGCGACAAGGGGCACCCCTGTCTCGTCCCATTGTTAATCATAAAGGTGTCTGAGAGAGTGCCGTTTACCCTAACGCGCGCGTTTGGTGCAGAGTACAGGGACATTATGGTGTTAATAATGCCTGGGCCAAATCCGAACTTTTCCAAAGTTAGTCGGATAAACGTCCAACTAACCCGATCAAAAGCCTTCTCTGCGTCAGTAGCGACCAGAGAAAGCGGCAGGTTGTGGAGGTGTGCATAAGTTATCATCTGCTGTATTTTAAGAGTGTTGTCTCTAGCCTCCCGGGCCGGTATAAAGCAAACCTGGTCAGCAGAGACCAGATCGGGAAGTAACCTGTTTAAACGCGTTGCCAGCACTTTTGCTAGAATCTTTACATCTGAATTCAGCAGAGATATCGGCCTATAGTTCTCGGGTTTGTCAATGGGTTTCCCGGGTTTGGGGATGACCGCTATGTGGGCCTCAAGCATGGATTTAGGAAGGTCAGGAGAGCTTGACAAGATGGTGAAAAGATCCGTTAACACGGGGACAAGGATCTCAGCATATTTTTTATAATATTTGAGTCCAAACCCGTCAGGTCCTGGACTTTTCCCTGATGAAAGGTCTTTGACAGCTTTCTGTACTTCTTCCCTTGTAATCGGGGAGTCCAAGAGGTCTCTGTCCCCCTCCGTGAGTGTCGGGAGGTCAACGGACTCAAGGTAGACACGAGTCTCCTCCTCCAATCGCTGCGGCGAAAGTGGGGCATCTGCAACTCCGGCCGGATTTTTCAAATTATAAAGGGACTCATAATAGCTCCGAAATATCTCTGCCACTGAGTTAGCATCTGCTGCAGACACACCATCTAGGCCGGTCATGTGATGGACATAAGCTTTGAGCTTTTTCCTATTGATTGCTCTAGCCAATAATCTTCCAGGTTTGTCACCCTGCTCAAAGTATAGCTGACGTAGAATAAGGGTCTGTTTCTGGTAATCCTCCTGCAAAAAATGCAGCAGGTTGTTCCTAACTAGCACCAGCTGTGTCAGCCCCGAGTCATCTCTTGGATGCTCTTTATGGAACTGTTCCGCTGTTTCTACTTGTGCTAGTAGAGTGTTGTAACACTCTTTCCTCATTTTCCTGAGCCTTGCCTTCCTCGCCATCAGCAGGCCCCTCATGGTGCATTTATGTGCTTCCCATACAGTAGACTTCTCCACTCCCACGTTTGCGTTGATGGAAAAACTCAGCCATTTCTCTCCTAAGATCGGCGTCAAACACCGGATCATCAAGGAGCGTATCATCAAGTTTCCAGATAAAAGGTGTAATAGGCACACTTGGCCATTAAATGGAGCAGCTCACCGGTGCATGGTCGGACCAGGTGATCGCGTGAATTTTACTGGCCTTAGTGATAATTAGGCCCACAGTATCTGTAAATAAATAGTCAATTCTGGAGTACTTACGATGCGGGTAAGAGTAAAATGTGTAGTTACGATCGGCCGGGTGATGCGTGCGCCATATGTCATGGATTGCAAGCTCTGTCAGTGAGGCAGCTATACGCTTAAGTGTTTTATGCGGAGTGCTAGAGAGACCGCTGGAGGTGTCAAGGATGGGGCTAAGGGGGGCATTAAGATCCCCCCCAAGGAACAGGACTCCAATCTGCATTTCAAGAAGTTTCCGAGTGACTCTCTGGAGAAAGAGGTGCTGGGCCGAGTTGGGGCAGTATACGTTGGCCAAAGTAAGAGGCCTGCCGTTTAGGGAACCCGTAAGGATCAAGCATCTACCCTCCGGGTCTGAGTATTTTTGTGTTAATTGGAATGGTGTATCTACGCTAAAAAGGATTCCCACCCCGTTCTTTTTCCCTGGTCCAGATGCAAAATGGGCAATTGGATAGGATCGACTATACCATTTAGGTTCGTGATTTAGTGTGAAGTGCGTTTCCTGCACGAAGATTATGTTGCTTCCTAACCTCTGCATATCTTTTAGCATTATGGAGCGCTTGGAAGGGCTATTGATTCCCTTTGCGTTAATGGTTAGAAGTTCTATCGGATGCGGTCTAGCTCTAGACCGCTGATTCACCATGTTTATTGAGCAAGTTGTATCGTAAATACAAGGGTTTGGGATAGGAAGTAGTAGAGACAAGGAAGGTAAGAAATCAAAGAGTAGAGGGATCAAGAGAAAAGGAGAGGAGCGAGTGCCCTCGCTGATAAAACAATTCCAACAAAGTATTGGCGTGAAAAACAATCGACACCAATTATGCTTCTCACCTCTGTCTCTCTCTCAACCGCCTCCTTTGAAGAAAGGAAGAGGTTGTTACTACTACCTTAACTGTAGGGGGGGTAGTTGTCCCAGTGTCTTTCACATAGATAAATAACATAAACAGTAAACATAAAACTTTTCAAACTAGTAAATCCTAAAAGTCAAACCATAGGTCACATATGCACAGTCCCTACAAGTATTATTAATATGGGAGCCATGGCCCGAGAGAGCCCCCCCCCACCTGACCTGTCCAATGGTGACTAAGTGCGAGTTGCCTTGTGTGATAGATGAGTAAGCCAGAACGCCAATAGGGCACGGCATAGGGGATCTCCAGTTTCAGTCATACAGGTGTCTCCCAAACTATAATTGAACCATGTAGGTTGGGTATGATAAATTGCTGGATGCTAATGGGGATCATAAAGGTAAACAAGTACATTGTGACTGTCAAGTGGGTGTTGAGCTGCGTCCAGGTCTGAAACCCACTACTCGTTATAGGTAAAATAGTGTGACATTGCGCAACCCAGAGTAATTGTCTAAACACTAGACATAAGTAGTGAACATACATCTGAAACAGATTATTCATATAACTGATAACTGGAACAAGTAAAATCAATTCAATATAGTATATATAACACAAAATAAGAGAAAAAAAAAGAAAAAAAAGAAAAAGGAACTCTTATACATCCCATGCATGAATCGCATTACAAATATAAGCGCAAGGTCTTATTGCTCCACAATTTTTGTCTTATCATTAATATATAGTAAACATTAACCCTTAGTCAGGATCTTAAAGGGGGAGAAAAAAAAAAAAAAAGAAGGAGAAAACACATAATATCTATCTATTCAAGCCATGTTGGATTGCTTTGTTTGAGTACATAACAATTTCAAGGTATATCAGTGCAATGGTAAGAGTCATTAGGTCTTTAGACATAGTGTAAGTCCAAACCTGTGTATGGGTTAGTCCTCTAGGGGCTCCGAGCGGGCCAAAACCTCCTGTGGAGAATCAGACATACACAGAGCCTTGCTCCGTGTAAGGGACCAGTGAACTGTCTATTTAGGCCAAATATCTGGTGGCAGACCAGAGGCAGAAGATTAGTAGTTCAAGGCTACCGACCAGGATTGTGTGGATGCTCTCTGTGCCTTGCCTCATCAGGAGCCGGATGGGTGGCCATTTCAGGGCGGTTAGGGATGATTTCCATGCCGAGGGCCCGGCAGAAAGCAGGGAGATCTTCAGGACTCCTAAGGACCTGCGAGGTGTTGTTTTTTGTGGCAATTAAGCAGGTGGGGAATCCCCACCTGTATGGAATCCTGTTTTCTTTCAGGGCTGATGTAACATGCCGCAGCTCTCTCCATTTCTGTAGGGTTGTGGGGCACAAGTCCGAGTACACCTGGATCTCTGAGCCCCTGAATGTGAGTGGGATTCTTGTCCTGGCATGCCTTAAGGCCTCCTCCTTATCTCTGAAAGAAAGAAAATTCAAAATGACGTCCCTTGGTGGGGCTCTGCTAGGTGGTTTAGGGCGTAAGGCCCTATGCGCACGTTCCAACTGAACATCCGCTGCAGATTCATCATTTTTGAGGTATTTAATAAACTCTTGGATGTATGAAAGTAATGCTGGAGGGTCTATTGACTCAGGGACACCTCGCAGGCGGAGGTTACTCCTTCTGCTCCTATTCTCAAGATCTTCTATACGGTCCATGAGTGATAGGACTGTACCCTCTTGTTCTTGTAAAAGGCTATTATGTTGCTGCAAATCTGAACTTAATGTCTCCTGCTTTTCCTCCACCAGGATAATATATTGCTTTACTGCCACTATGTCTCTTTTGATCTCCCCAAACATGTTTTTAAAGTCTTGCACTGCATTTTTGATATCGTCCTTGGAAGACAAATGTGAAATGTCATCTTTAGTAAGATAATTGGGGGATGGTGTACAAGGCCTTTCGTCCTGTGGCAGAGGGGTGTTTGGTTGCAATTCTGAAATTTGTTTATTAGGTGGGGGGGCCGGATCTGTAGGTATTAGGTAGCTCTCCATATTAGAGGACTGGGTACTTCTGGGGGGCTTAGGGTTTCTCTTACTGGCCATGTCCCACACTGTCCAGGAGCGTAGGAGTGAAAGAATCTTACAGCACCTCTGTGAAGTAAACTGCTGCAATTACGTGCTCAGTGTGGAGAATTCTCATACAGAAATATATTCAGAGCTTCAGTTTGCAAGGGGCCTGTGCAGCAATGAGGGTGCCTGTTTAATCGCTCACTAAGGGCTCAATCTTTCATAGACAGTCTCCTATATATGCCATTAATTAGCTTTGTGATCAGTTATCCCTCAATGCCTTCTGCATGGCTGCTTATATGATTAATTATGTCAGGGCAGGCCCCATAAGCCAAAGTAAGTTCCTGGGCCAGCGGTAGTATACCCCACTGTAGTATCCTCTTCCAGCCCCCACTTAGCTTATATATCAGAAGACCCACTTCGGGCCCCTACCTTATCCGCTAGCAGTCCGGTCAGCAAAACTCCACTGGATGCGTCTGAGCGGATCCGTCTCCGGTGTGCCCCAGCAGTTAGCGTCGGGGGCCTATGCTCAGAGTTTCAACGGCGGCCAGAAGTAGACTTTTAACAAATGTGGGTTTGCACACTTATTACAAGTTGAAAGTAAAATGTTTTTGTGCAAGCAAATACCAATGCACATTCATCCTATAGATTTCAATTGAGCGCGCTATGGCTAAAAACCTAACACTTATCACTCGCACAGTAAAACGTCACACTTCATAGACCAAGTGCACGCAACAAGACGTGAGTTATTCATATTTCACATTCTAATGTTCTTCACATATTGTTAAATATATTTTTCTATATATATTTGTATATCTATTTTTTTTAAAGTATATATTTAAACATATATTTTCCCATTTGGCCAGATGCGGTAACTAACCTTTCCAGTTGTGATTTTATCTTAGCTGTGAGCTAGCTGGTGAGTGCTGGGTGTCTCTATGTGTTGTATTACTTTTTGTTTGTAATCCCCCTTGTTTCTTGCACCCATTCCGGACTGGGGTTAACTGCCTGTGGCTCTGGTGACATCACAGCTTTTTTGGAGTGCTATTTAGCACCCAGGGCTGGGATGTTGCTGAGTCACTGGATGTGTACCTGGTCCGGTCTTGGAGTGCAGTTCCCTTCCATGTTTTGTATTTCTCTGGGTGATTACATCCACCTGTGCACCCCTTCTTTGTTCTCAGTTTGTTTGGCTTTGTAAGCTCGCATGGTGTGGCTGTGTTAGGGACTCAGGCAGTGGAAAGGACCATGATGTGGTGCCTGAGCTTTTCCCATTTGGCCAGATGCGGTAACTAACCTTTCCAGTTGTGATTTTATCTTAGCTGTGAGCTAGCTGGTGAGTGCTGGGTGTCTCTATGTGTTGTATTACTTTTTGTTTGTAATCCCCCTTGTTTCTTGCACCCATTCCAGACTGGGGTTAACTGCCCGTGGCTCTGGTGGCATCACAGCTTTTTTGGAGTGCTATTTAGCACCCAGGGCTGGGATGCTGTTGAGTCACTGGATGTGTACCTGGTCCGGTCTTGGAGTGCAGTTCCCTTCCGTGTTTTGTATTTCTCTGGGTGATTACATCCACCTGTGCACCCCTTCTTTGTTCTCAGTTTGTTTGGCTTTGTAAGCTCGCATGGTGTGGCTGTGTTAGGGACTCAGGCAGTGGAAAGGACCTTGACGTGGTGCCTGAGCTTTTCCCATTTGGCCAGATGCGGTAACTAACCTTTCCAGTTGTGATTTTATCTTAGCTGTGAGCTAGATGGTGAGTACTGGGTGTCTCTATGTGTTGTAATACTTTTTGTTTGTAATCCCCCTTGTTTCTTGCACCCATTCTGGACTCGGGTTAACTGCCTGTGGCTGTGGTGACATCACAGCTTTTTTGGAGTGCTATTTAGCACCCAGGGCTGGGATGTTGCTGAGTCACTGGATGTGTACCTGGTCCGGTCTTGGAGTGCAGTTCCCTTCCATGTTTTGTATTTCTCTGGGTGATTACATCCACCTGTGCACCCCTTCTTTGTTCTCAGTTTGTTTTGCTTTGTAAGCTTGCATGGTGTTGCTGTGTTAGGGACTGAGGCAGTGGAAAGGACCTTGACGTGGTGCCTGAGCTTTTCCCATTTGGCCAGATGCGGTAACTAACCTTTCCAGTTGTGATTTTATCTTACCTGTGAGCTAGCTGGTGAGTGCTGGGTGTCTCTATGTGTTGTAATACTTTTTGTTTGTAATCCCCCTTGTTTCTTGCACCCATTCCAGACTGGGGTTAACTGCCTTTGGCTCTGGTAACATCACACCTTTTTTGGAGTGCTATTTAGCACCCAGGGCTGGGATGTTGCTGAGTCACTGGATGTGTACCTGGTCCGGTCTTGGAGTGCAGTTCCCTTTCATGTTTTGTATTTCTCTGGGTGATTACATCCACCTGTGCACCCCTTCTTTGTTCTCAGTTTGTTTGGCTTTGTAAGCTTGCATGGTGTGGCTGTGTTAGGGACTCAGGCAGTGGAAAGGACCTTGACGTGGTGCCTGAGCTTTTCCCATTTGGCCAGAAGCGGTAACTAACCTCTCCAGTTGTGATTTTATCTTAGCTGTGAGCTAGCTGGTGAGTGCTGGGTGTCTCTATGTGTTGTATTCCTTTTTGATTGTAATCCCCCTTGTTTCTTGCACCCATTCTGTACTGGGGTTAATTGCCTGTGTCTCTGGTGACATCACAGCTTTTTTGGAGTGCTATTTAGCACCCAGGGCTGGGATGTTGCTGAGTCACTGGATGTGTACCTGGTCCGGTCTTGGAGTGCAGTTCCCTTCCGTGTTTTGTATTTCTCTGGGTGATTACATCCACCTGTGCACCCCTTCTTTGTTCTCAGTTTGTTTGGCTTTGTAAGCTTTCATGGTGTGGCTGTGTTAGGGACTAAGGCAGTGGAAAGGACCTTGACGTGGTGCCTGAGCTTTTCCCATTTGGCCAGATGCGGTAACTAACCTTTCCAGTTGTGATTTTATCTTAGCTGTGAGCTAGCTGGTGAGTGCTGGGTGTCTCTATGTGTTGTATTACTTTTTGTTTGTAATCCCCCTTCTTTCTTGCACCCATTCAGGACTGGGGTTAATTGCCTGTGGCTCTGGTGACATCACAGCTTTTTTGGAGTGCTATTTAGCACCCAGGGATGGGATGTTGTTGAGTCACTGGATGTGTACCTGGTCCAGTCTTGGAGTGCAGTTCCCTTCCGTGTTTTATATATATATATATTGTATATATATAAAGAGAGAGAGAGAAATCTATATATACAGTATATAATTGGTAAAGTGGTTACATGTGAAGCAATGTTCTTTTTCAGAGTAAGTGCCATCCTTCAGCAATTCACAAAATTCTTATACTGTGGTTATTTGTATTGGTCAGATGATAAAAAATGCTCAAATTCACAAAAGTAAAAATGATATCTTACTAAAATTAAATTCTTCATGTATCTAAATCCTTCTGTTTTTACTTACACTGAACTTGTCAAAGTTCATTAGACTGTTCCTACTTTATAACTTTTGCTTCTCTTTCAGTCTGTTTCAAAAACTGACTCAAGAGATTCTATGGGGAACAAGTCTGTCATAATATAAGGTGAATAATGAAAATGTATGCAATGGGTTACACATTTCAGATACTTTGCCTGATTCCTACTTAAGTGTATATTCAAATTAAAGTTCAGGATAGAACAAACTTCGTATTGATTTAAAATACTAACAAGCATATGTTGCTGAAGTGTGACTAGAAGTTTAGTGAACTAGAAAAGAAGAAATTCAGTGCATATCCAATTTTACATTGTTAACTCTTTTGTAAATCTCACACTGCAATATATAGGGGCCAATTTATGAAAGTTAGCCTATTTATCAAAGCGTCAACCGAAAATACGCTGGAATTCCGCATTGCAATTGTTGCAAGATTGATTCAACCTAGTTATAAAAGCGCCAAGATCGGCAAATGTTGAGATTTGTGACGTAACATACGATCCTGCAATCTGCATCCGACGTAGATCGATGCTTATGTCATTACAGATGTTCCGAATACACATTCACCTCTATTTGACACTTTTTCCAATTTATCAAACTTCTAACAGGTATGCTCACGCCTATTACGACGCACTCTGGTTTTCAAACTGCCACCCTTGAGGCCGTGGATGCCATAGAAATCAATGGGAGTATGAAAGCAATGAAAGCTTATGTTCGATGCTGCAAGAGAATGAAGCATACCCCATTGATTTCTATGGTTGAAAAAAGTTATGTTTACACCTAACAGCCTAACATAAACCCCGAGTCTGAACACCCCTAATCTGCTGTCCCCCACATCTCTGACACAAATAAAATGTATTAACCCCTATCCCACCACTCCCTGACACTTCCGACACTAAATAAACTTATTAACCCCTAAACCTCTGGTCTCCCACATCTCTACCACTAACTAAACCTATTAACCCCTAAACCGTCAGCCCCCCACATCGTAAAAAACTAAATTAAGCTATTAAACCCTAAACCTAACAACCCCTTAACTTTATATTAAAATTACAAGATCCCTATCTTAATATAAATTAAAATTTACCTGTAGAATTAAAATAATCTAATTTTAAACTATAAATTAACCTACCCTAACTATTATACTAAAATTAAATTAAACTACCAATTAAATCAAGTAAATTACATATTAAAAAACCTAAAATTACTAAAATTATTTAAATATACAATTAAACATTATTACAAAGTCCTAAATTACAAAAAACCCCCACCAAAATAACAAACAAAATTATTCAATTTATTTTTTTACACCTAATCTAATAGACCTATCAAAATAAAAAAGCCCCCCCAACATAAAAAACCATAGCCTACAATAAACTACCAATGGCCCTTGAAAGGGCCTTTTGTGGGGCATTGCCCCAAAGAAATCAGCTCTTTTACCTGTAAAAAAGAATACAAACACCCCCCCAACAGTAAAACCTACAACCCAACCAACACCCCCAAATAAAAACCCTAACTCTAAAAAAAGCCTAAGCTACCCATTGCCCTGAAAATGGCATTTAGATGGGCATTGCCCTTAAAAGGGCATTTAGCTCTTTTACAAGTCCAAAACCCTAATCTAAAATAAAAACCCACCCAATAAATTTAAAAAAATCCTAACACTAACCCCCAAAGATCCACTTACAGTTCTGAAGTCCCGACATCCAGGCAGAGCAGTCTTCATCCAGGCGGTGATGCCTTCATCCATCCAGGTGGAAGAAGTCTTCATCCAGGCAGTGATGTCTTCATCCATCCAGGCGGAAGAAGTCTTCATCCAAGTGGCATCTTCTATCTTCATCCCTGCAGCGCGGAGCGGGTCCATCCTGAAGCCATCCGACGCGGAGCTCCTCTTCTTGTGGTCACCGCGGTAAACTGAAGCTATTCAGGGATGCTATTCAAGATGGCATCCCTTGCATTCCTATTGGCTGATTTGAGTGTTAAATTCGAATCAGCCAATAGGAGGCAAGCTTCTGAAATTCTATTGGCTGTTTAAATCAGTCAATAGGATGAGAGCTACTGAAATTCTACTGGCTATTTAAATGAGCCAATAGAATTTCAGTAGCTCTCATGTAACTTAGTGTTTGTTTTTGTAGTTTAGGATTTTGTTATAATGTCTAATTGTATATTTAAATAATTTTATTAGTGTTAGGTTTTTTAATATGTAATTTAGTTTATTTAATTGGTAGTTTAATTTAATTTTAGTATAATAGTTAGGGTATGTTAATTTATAGTCTGAAATTAGTTTATTGTAATTCTACAGGTAAGTTTTAATTTATATTAAGATAGGGATCTTGTAATTTTAATATAAAGTTAAGGGGTTGTTAGGTTTAGGGGTTAATAGCTTAATTTACTTTTTTTACGATGTGGGGGGCTGACGGTTTAGGGGTTAATAGGTTTAGTTAGTGGTAAAGATGTGGGAGGCCAGAGGTTTAGGGGTTAATAAGTTTATTTAGTGGCGGCGATGTCGGGAAACGGCAGAATAGGGGTTAATATTTATATTAGTGGCGGCGAGGTCGGGAGCGGCAGATTAGGGGTTAATAGGTTTATTATAGTGGCGGCGATGCAGGAGGGCAGCGGTTTAAGGGTTAATAGGTAGTTTATGGGTGATAGTGTACTTTGTAGCAGTTTAGTTGGTATAAATAAAGTTGGGAAAAACACGAATAACAGCATCATCGATAACTGTTAGTTAAGAACAGTCCGATGCTTATCGCGCCGTACTTGGTGCATGTTTTTTAACTGCTTTTTTTATAAATATGGAGATCGTATTCAGGTCCGCGGCCGCAATGTTTGGCGATGTTAGGCGAGCGTATTGATGCCCGCGAATGCAACATAGTTGACGGTTTGATAAATATCACCCATAGTATTAAGTGCGATATTGACATAGTCGCATATGCACACTATTTATAACTTGAATGATTTAGAACGTGAAGCATGTTTATCTTATGTTTAACTATGAAAATCATAATTTGTATTTCAATTAGAATTTCAATTGTTAAAATATAGTAACAATGGTAACTTTACTATAGGCAACAGTGGTTTTCTTTTATACTGGGGATCTTCTTCTCCAAAACCTCACCAAAATTGTTATACACCTCATGGCGAGATTACATTTTCGATGTTGCCCGCAATAGTCAGCGTCACCTGTTTTGAGTCAGATATTGCTATCAGATATACGGAGCCGCATATAAATCCCACACATATATTTCACCCGTCGGCCGCTATTTTTTCTCATACATAGAACCGGTGTCACAAGTCAGTATCACATATTCAGCGCAAGGGCTTACATGGTGAAAATTTAGAAATTTTACCCCATTTTCACCTCGCCACACAAAGGCAGACGCAGCAAGCCTTGCTCTGAATATGTATGCACCGTAACTGCCTAGAAGTATTAACAAACACTTAACGCAGGCACAATATCTACTTGTCAACAACCATCCCACCACCGCAATAACTAAATAAAATGTATTTACCCCTAATCCACCAACCCTCACATTGCAAAGTACATAATAAAGTGATTAACCCCTAATCCGCCATTCACCCAAATCACAATCTACCTAATAAAGTGATAAACCCCTAATCCGCAATTCACCCACAACACCAACTACCTAATTATACTATTAACCCCTAAACCGCCAACCCCCCACAATGCGAACTACCTAATTATACTATTAACCCCTAGACCGCCAACCCCCCACAATGCCAACTACCTATTTATACTATTAACCCCTAAACTGCCTACCCCCCACAATGCCAACTACATAATTACACTATTAACCCCTAAACCACCAACCCCCCACAACGCAAAGAATTAATCTAATCACTAAGCCCCTAACCTAACAGGTCCTAGCAGGATAGGCAGCCACGGAGACATCCAGCGTGGAGGATCCTCTTCATGCGACCGCCGTCGCACACTGAATATTGAATGCAAGGTACCTGTTTTATATTGGGGTACCTTAAATTCCTATTGGATGACATTTTCAAATAAGCCAATAGGATGAGAGCTTCTGAAATCACTCCGTGCCACCTTTGCTCCGGATAGAAATAAGATGTCCCCGCGCTGGATGAAGATGGAGCCGTCTGGAAGAAGCCCTTCACTGCCGGACTTCTGGAATAGTGAGTACCTATTTCGGGGTTAGAGTGTTTTTGTTTTGTTTTTTGGGTGTTTTTTTTTTTAGATTAGGGCTTTTTTATTTTAATGGGCAGAAAAAGAGCTGATTGCCCTTTTATGGGCAATGCCCATACAAATGCCCCTTTAGGGGAAATGGGTAACTTAGGCCTAGATTTAGAGTTTTGTCGGTAAAGACCCGCAGTGCTAACGCTGCTGTTTTTTTCCAGCGAACCCTTAAGACAACGCTGGTATTTAGAGTTGTCTGAATGGCTGCGTTAGCCTCAGAAAAGGGAGCGTTGAGCAAAATTTAGCTCCACTTCAACCCTCAATACCAGCGTTGCCTACGGTAGCGGTAAGCTGGAAAAACGTGCTTGTGCACGATTTCCCCATAGGAAACAATGAGGCTGAGCTGGCTGAAAAAAAAACCTAACACCTGCAAAAAAGCAGCGTTCAGCTCCTAACGCAGCCCCATTGTTTCCTATGGGGAAACACTCTCTAAGTCTACACCTATCACCCTAACATGAACCCTGAGTCTAAACACCCCTAACCTTACACTTATTAACCACTAATATGCCGCCCCCACTATCGCTGACACCTGCATTATATTATTAACTACTAATCTGCCGCTCCGGACAACGCTGCAACCTACATTATCCCTATGAACCCCTAATCTACTGCCCCTAACATCGCCGACACCTAAATTATATTTATTACCCCCTAATCTGCCCCCCCCCAACGTCGCCGCCACCTACCTACAATTATTAGCCCCTCTTCTGCCGACCGGACCTCGCCGCCATTATAATAAATGTATTAACACCTAAACCGCCGCACTCCTGCCTCGCAAACACTATAATAAATTATATTAACCTCTAATCTGCCCTCCCTAACATCGCCGCCACCTACCTACAATTATTAACCCCTAATCTGCCGCCCCCAATGTCACCGCTACTATAATAAAGTTATTGACCCCTAAAACTAAGTCTAACCCTAACACCCCTCCTAACTTAAATATAATTTAAATTAATCGAAATAAATTTACTATAATTAAATAAATTATTCCTATTTAAAACTAAATACTTACCTATAAAATAAACCCTAATATAGCTACAATATAACTATTAGTTACATTGTAGCTATTTTAGGATTTATATTTATTTTACAGGCAACTTTGTATTTATTTTAACCAGGTACAATAGCAATTAAATAGTTAATAACTATTTAATAGCTACCTAGTTAAAATAATTACAAAATTTCCTGTAAAATAAATCCTAACCTAAGTTACAAATACACCTAACACTACACTATCAATAAATGAATTAAACAAATTAACTACAATCATCTAAACTAAAATACAATTAAATAAACTAATCTATAATACAAAAAACCCCACTAAATTACAGAAAATAAAAAAATTATACAAGAAATTTAAACTAATTACACCTAATCTAATCCCCCTAATAAAATAAAAAAGCCCCCCAAAATAATAAAATGCCCTACCCTATTCTAAATTACAAAAGTAATCAGCTCTTTTACCAGCCCTTAAAAGGGCTTTTTGCAGGGCATTGCCCAAAGTAATCAGCTCTTTAACCTGTAAATAAAAATACAACCCCCCCAAAATTAAAACCCACCCCCCAGATACCCCTACTCTAACCCACCCAAACCCCCCTTAAATAAACCTAACACTAACCCCCTGAAGATCTCCCTACCTTGAGTCGTCTTCACCCAGCCGAGCCGAATTCTTCATCCAAGTGGAGCAAGAAGATGTCCTCCATCCGGTAGAAGTCTTCATCCAAGCGGGGCAAGAAGAGGTCCTCCATCCGGTAGAAGTCTTCATCCAAGCGCGGTCTTCTATCTTCATCCATCCGGAGCGGAGCCATCTTCCAGCCAGCCGACGCGGAGCCATCCTCTTCAACCAATGGACTAACGATGAATGATGGTTCCTTTAAGGGACGTCATCCAAGATGGCGTCCCTCGAATTCCGATTGCCTGATAGGATTCTATCAGCCAATCGGAATTAAGGTAAGAAAAATCTGATTGGCTGATCATCCAAGCAGGGTCTTCTATCTTCATCCATCCGGAGCGGAGCCATCTTCCAGCCAGCCGACGCGGAGCCATCCTCTTCAACCAACGGACTAATGATGAATGATGGTTCCTTTAAGGGACGTCATCCAAGATGGCGTCCCTCGAATTCCGATTGGCTGATAGGATTCTATCAGCCAATCGGAATTAAGGTAAGAAAAATCTGATTGGCTGATTCAATCAGCCAATCAGATTGAAGTTCAATCCGGTTGGCTGATCCAATCAGCCAATCGGATTGACCCCGCATTCTATTGGCTTTTCCGATCAGCCAATAGAATGCAAGGTCAATCCGATTGGCTGATTGGATCAGCCAATCGGATTGATCTTCAATCTGATTGGCTGATTGAATCAGCCAATCAGATTTTTCCTACCTTAATTCCGATTGGCTGATAGAATCCTATCAGCCAATCGGAATTCGAGGGACGCCATCTTGGATGACGTCCCTTAAAGAAACCGTCATTCGTCGTTAGTCCGTCGGTTGAAGAGGATGGCTCCGATTCGGCTGGCTGGAAGATGGCTCCGTTCCGGATGGATGAAGATAGAAGACCCCGCTTGGATGAAGACTTCTACCGGATGGAGGACCTCTTCTTGCCCCGCTTGGATGAAGACTTCTACTGGATGGAGGACATCTTCTTACTCTGCTTGGATGAAGAATTCGGCTCGGCTGGGTGAAGACGACTCAAGGTAGGGAGATCTTCAGGGGGTTAGTGTTAGGTTTATTTAAAGGGGGTTTGGGTGGGTTAGAGTAGGGGTATGTGGGAGGAGGGTTTTAATGTTGGGGGGGTTGTATTTTTATTTACAGGTAAAAGAGCTGATTACTTTGGGGCAATGCCCCGCAACAAGCCCTTTAAAGGGCTGGTAAAAGAGCTGATTACTTTTGTAATTTAGAATAGGGTAGGGCATTTTATTATTTTGGGGGCTTTTTTATTTTAATAGGGGGCTTAGATTAGGTGTAATTAGTTTAAACTTCTTGTATATTTTTTATTTTCTGTAATTTAGTGGGGGTTTTTTGTATTATAGATTAGTTTATTTAATTGTATTTTAGTTTAGATGATTGTAGTTAATTTATTTAATTAATTTATTAATAGTGTAGTGTTAGGTGTATTTGTAACTTAGGTTAGGATTTATTTTACAGGTAATTTTGTAATTATTTTAACTAGGCAGCTATTAAATAGTTATTAACTATTTAATAGCTATTGTACCTAGTTAAAATAAATACAAATTTGCCTGTAAAATAAATATAAATCCTAAAATAGCTACAATGTAACTAATAGTTATATTGTAGCTATATTAGGGTTTATTTTATAGGTAAGTATTTAGTTTTAAATAGGAATAATTTATTTAATTATAGTAAATTTATTTAGATTAATTTAAATTATATTTAAGTTAGGGGGGTGTTAGGGTTAGGGTTAGACTTAGGTTTAGGGGTAAATAACTTTATTATAGTAGCAGCGACGTTGGGGGCGGCAGATTAGGGGTTAATAATTGTAGGTAGGTGGTGGCGATGTTAGGAAGGGCAGATTAGGGAGTAATAAATATAATATAGGTGTCGTTGATGTTAGGGGCAGTAGATTAGGGGTTCATAGGGATAATGTAGGTTGCGGCGGTGTCCGGAGCAGCAGATTAGGGGTTAATATAATAATGCAGGTGTCAGCAATAGCGGGGGCGGCAGATTAGGGGTTAATAAGTGTAAGGTTAGGGGTGTTTAGACTCAGGGTTCATGTTAGGGTGTTAGGTGTAGACTTAGAGAGTGTTTCCCCATAGGAAACAATGGGGCTGCGTTAGGAGCTGAACGCTTCTTTTTTGCAGGTGTTAGTTTTTTTTTCAGCCAGCTCAGCCCCATTATTTCCTATGGGGAAATCGTGCACGAGCAATCAACCAATCGGATTGACCTTGCATTCTATTGGCTGTTCCGATCAGCCAATAGAATGCGTGGTCAATCCGATTGGCTGATTGGATCAGCCAATCGGATTGATCTTCAATCTGATTGGCTGATTGAATCAGCCAATCAGATTTTTCTTACCTTAATTCCGATTGGCTGATAGAATCCTATCAGCCAATCGGAATTCGAGGGATGCCATCTTGGATGACGTCCCTTAAAGGAACCGTCATTCGTCGTTAGTCCGTCGGTTGAAGAGGATGGCTCTGTGTCCGCAGGCTGGAAGATGGCTCCACTCCGGATGGATGAAGATAGAAGACCGCGCTTGGATGAAGACTTCTACCGGATGGAGGACCTCTTCTTGCCCCGCTTGGATGAAGACTTCTACCGGATGGAGGACATCTTCTTGCTCCGCTTGGATGAAGAATTCGGCTTGGCTAGGTGAAGGCGACTTAAGGTAGGGAGATCTTCTGGGGGTTAGTGTTAGGTTTATTTAAGGATGGTTTGGGTGGGTTAGAGTAGGGGTATATGGGTGGTGGGTTTTAATCTTGGGGGGGTTGTATTTTTATTTACAGGTAAAAGAGCTGATTACTTTGGGGCAATGCCCCGCAAAAAGCCCTTTTAAAGGCTGGTAAAAGAGCTGAATACTTTTATAATTTAGAATAGGGTAGGGCTTTTTATTATTTTGGTTTTTTTTATTTTATTAGGGGGCTTAGATTAGGTGTAATTAGTTTAAACTTCTTGTATAATTTTTTTATTTTCTCTAATTTAGTGGGGTTTTTTTTGTATTATAGATTAGTTTATTTTATTGTATTTTAGTTTAGACGATTGTAGTTAATTTGTTTAATTAATTTATTGATAGTGTAGTGTTAGGTGTATTTGTAACTTAGGTTAGGATTTATTTTACAGGTAATTTTGTAATTATTTTAACTAGGTAGCTATTAAATAGTTATTAACTATTTAATAGCTATTGTACCTAGTTAAAATATAGCTTGTAGCTATATTAGGGTTTATTTTATAGGTAAGTATTTAGTTTTAAATTTATTTAATTATAGTAAATTTATTTAGATTAATTTAAATTATATTTAAGTTAGGGGGGTGTTAGGGTTAGGGTTAGACTTAAGTTTAGGGGTTAATAACTTTATTATAGTAGCGGCGACGGGGGGGCGGCAGATTAGGGGTTAATATTTGTAGGTAGGCGGCGGCAATGTTAGGGAGGGCAGATTAGGGGTTAATAAAAATTATTATAGTGTTTGCGAGGCGGGAGTACGGCGGTTTAGGGGTTAATACATTTATTATAGTGGCGGCGAGGTCCGGTCGGCAGATTAGGGGTTAATAATTGTAGGTAGGTGGCGCCACGTTAGGGGGTCAGATTAGGGGGTAATTAATATAATTTAGGTGTCGGCGATGTTAGGGGCAGCAGATTAGGGGTTCATAGGGATAATGTAATTTGCGGCGGTGTCCGGAGCGGCAGATTAGGGGTTAAATTTTTTTATTATAGGGTTTGCGATGTGGGGGGGCCTCGGTTTAGGGGTTCATAGGTAGTTTATGGGTGTTAGTGTACTTTATAGCACAGTAGTTAGGAGCTTTATGTTCCCACGTTAGCCCATAAAGCTCTTAACTACTGACTTTTTTTTGCGGTTGGAGTCTTGTCGGTAGAGGCTCTACCGCTCACTTCTTCCAAGACTCGTAATACCAGCATTAGGCAAATGCCATTGAAAAGATAGGATACGCAATTGACGTAAGGGGATCTGCGGTAGCCTCGAGTCGTGGAATGAAAGTGGGCAGTAGACCCTTTCCTGCCTGACTCTAAATACCAGCGGGCGGTAAAAAGCAGCGTTAGGACCCCTTAACGCTGCTTTTGACGGCTAACGCCAAACTCTAAATCTAGGCATTAGTTTTTTTAGAGTTAGGTTTTTTATTTTGGGGGTTTGGGTGGGTGGTAGGTTTTACTTTTAGGGGGTAATTTGTAGTTTTTAACAGTAAAAAAGCTGATTGCTTTAGGTCAATGCCCTACAAAAGGCCCTTTTAAGGGTTATTGATAGTTTTATTTTGGTAATTTTTCATTAATTTATTAGTAAGGTAGTCTTTTTTGATTTTATGTAATTGGGGTTAATTTAGGGGGTGTTAGGTTAGGGGGCTTAGTGATTAGATTAATTATTTGTGTTGTAGGGGAATGATGGTTCAGGGGTTAATTAGTTATATTGCGTTGTTGGGGGTTGGCGGTTTAGGGGTTAATACATTGTGGGTGAATGACGGATTAGGGGTTAATCACTTTATTAGGTAGATTGTGATGTGGTGGGTTGGTGGTTTAATGGTTAATAACTGTATTAGGTAGATTGTGATATGGGGGGTTGGCGGATTGGGGTTAATACTTTTGTTAGTAGTTGCAATGTGGGGGGATGGCAGTTTAGAGGTTAATACATTTATTATTAGTTCCGATGTGGTGGGGTGACGGATATAGGGGTTTTGACGTGTCGGATTTATTTTTGGGAGGCGGGTTAGACTGTTATATGCAATACAACATTTTTATGTTTTTTTCTTATGTGCCGGCAGTTCATAAACTGCCGTAAGTCACTGGCGACTCTAGAAATGTCTATTTCCAACATTTCGGAACATTTTTGAACATTGCCAGTTTATCTGACTTATGACAGTATCTGATCTGCCGCCGCCGTATATGTGATTCACTGGATGTGCGAGGTGAACTTACTGGCGGTGCGGGTTTCAGCAGTTGCTCTGAAACCTATGACACATTTGTAATCTCACCCCTCAGTGTCAGCAACAGGCCTCAAAGCCCTCATGAGTTTTAAGACCCCAAAAAATCCAAGCCTAATCTAAAAAAAAGAGGTTCAAAAATTTAATAAATAAGAGTACATTTAATCCAATACAGACAAGAGATAACATTTTAGATTTGTTCTAGGAGAACATTTATAAAGATCTAGTTAAGTTAGACACTGAGTGTAAAGAAAAGCAACAAAATAAATATTTGAAAAGTAATAATAAATAATTAATAGTGAAACATATAAAGAAGAGTCAGAAAGCCAATTTTGAATCCTATTGGCTGATGGATCCGATACGTCACTTCTGGTCTATGAGTATTCAGCGCAGTGAATAGATTTAAATGCAATCCATTGCGACCTTTAAATTAACTGTTTTTGAGAAAGCGACTAAACGCAATGCCTTAGAGGGCATGCTGGCTGAGATAGCGCTATTCAAATTGTGAGTGAATTCACTTTGAGCTTTTTAAGTTTGTATGCAATAAAGATTAAAACGTTTTAAACTTATTGAAACTCCCTGCACTGATATGGGGTTAACATATATAGGACTTTAAGCCTATAAGCTTCATTGTTATTATATATTAACCCAGACATGTTCTGTCTGAATGTTTGGTGATTCAGTTGGCCTCTGGATTGGCCATAGAAGTGATATTATATGCACATTATTGTGGACTAACTAAAGATGTTTCTAACTATTGTTTGAGCATCTTGATATAGGCTCCGCAATTGGTGGTGGTTTTTAAATAACTTTCGGCTAGATTACGAGTTGTGCGTTAGGGTAAAAAAGCAGCGTTAAGAGGTCCTAACGCTGCTTTTTTTACGCCCGCTGGTATTACGAGTCTTGAAGGTTTAGGGTCACCGCACACTTCTTTGGCCTTACCGCAGAACGACTTACGTAAACTTACGTAAAAACAAACACAAATTACAGAAAATAAAAAACAAATTACAGATCTTTAAACTAATTACACCTAATCTAATAGCCCTATCAAAATAAAAAAAGCCCCCCAAAATAACCCCCCCAGCCTAAACTTAACTACCAATAGCCCTTAAAAGGACATTTTGCGGGGCATTTCCCCAAAGTAATCAGCTCATTTACCTGTAAAAAAAAAATACAAACAACCCCCCAACAGTAAAACCCACCACCCACACAACCAACCTCCGAAATAAAATACTAGCTAAAAAAACCTAAGCTCCCCATTGCCCTGAAAAGTGCATTTGTATGGGCATTGCCCTTAAAAGGGCAGTTAGCTCTTTTGCCGCCCAAACCCTAATCTAAAAAATAAAACCCACCCAATACACCCTTAAAAAAACACTAACCCCCTGAAGATCGACTTACCGGGAGATGTCTTAATCCAAGCCGAGCGAAGTGGTCCTCCAAACGGGCAGAAGTCTTCATCCAAGCCGGGCAGAAGTGGTCCTCCAGACGGGCAGAAGTCTTCATCCAGATGGCATCTTCTATATTCATCCTTCCAGCGCGGAGCAGGTCCATCTTTAAGACATCCAACGCGGAGCATTCTCTTCATCCGACGACTAAAACAGAATGAAGGTACCTTTAAGTGATGTCATCCAAGATGGCGTCCCTTAGATTCCGATTGGCTGATAGAATTCTATCAGCCAATCGGAATTAAGGTAGAAAAAATCCTATTGGCTGATGCAATCCAGCCAATAGGATTGAAGTTCAATCCTATTGGCTGATCCAATCAGCCAATAAGATTGAGCTCACATTCTATTGGCTGTTCCAATCAGCCAATAGAATGCAAGCTCAATCCTTGGCTAAATTCTATCAGCCAATCGGAATCTAAGGGACGCCATATTGGATGACATCACTTAAAGGTACCTTCATTTTGTTTTAGTCGTCGGATGAAGAGGATGCTCCGCGTCGGATGTCTTGAAGATGGACCTTCTCTGCACCGGAAGGATGAAGATAGAAGATGCTGTCTGGATGAAGACTTCTGCCCTTCTGGAGGACCACTTTTGCCCGGCTTGGATGAAGACTTCTGCCTGTCTGGAGGACCACTTCGCCCAGCTTGGATGAAGATGTCTCCCGCTAAGTCGATCTTCAGGGGGTTAGTGTTAGGTTTTTTTAAAGGTGTATTGGGTGGGTTTTATTTTTTAGATTAGGGTTTGGGCGGCAAAAGAGCTAACTGCCCTTTTAACTATTTAACTAATGTTTGCGAGGCGGGAGTGCGGCGGTTTAGTGGTTAATAACTTTAATATAGTGGCGGCGACATTGGGGGCAGCATATTAGGGGTTAATAAATATAATGTAGGTGTTAGCGATGTTGGGGTCAGCAGATTAGGGGTTCATACATGTAATGTAGGTGGCGGTATCCGGAGCGGCAGATTAGGGGTTAATAATATAATGCAGGTGTCGGCGATGTTGGGGGCAGCAGATTAGGGGTTAATTAGTGTAAGATTAGGGGTGTGGGGTGTTTAGACTTGGGGTTCATGTTAAGGTGTTAGGTGTAGACATAACTTTTATTTCCCCATAGGAATCAATGGGGCTGCGTTAGGGAGCTTTACGCTGCTTTTTTGCAGGTGTTAGACTTTTTTCAGCCGGCTCTCCCCGTTGATTCCTATGGGGAAATCGTGCACGAGCATGTAACATCAGCTCACCGATGACTTAAGCAGCGCTGGTATTGGAGTGCGGTAATGAGCAACATTTTGCTCTACGCTCACTTCTTTCCTTTTAACGACGGGTTTGTAAAAAAGATAATAAACAAAATTAGCAAAAATAAAAACAATTACACCTAATCTAATAGCCCTATAAAAATAAAAAAGCCCCCCAAAATAAAAACACCCCCTAACCTACAATAAATTACCAATAGCCCTTAAAAGAGCCTTTTGTAGGGCAGTGCTCTAAGTTAAACAGCCCTTTTACCTAGAAAAAAATACAAATTCCCCCCAACAGTAAAAGCCCCAGCTAACCAACCCCCCAAAATAAGAAACCTAAGTATCTCTCATCCTATTGGCTGTTTTGAACAGCCAATAGGATTTCAGAAGCTCTCATCCTATTGGCTCATTTGTATGAAGAGGACGCTCCGCGCAGGATGTCATCGTCGGCCAGGATAGCTCCGCTCCGCACCACCGGGATGAAGATAGAAGACTTTCCCGAGATGGATGAAGGTGTCACCGCCTGGATGAAGACTTCTCGCCGCCTGGATGGAGATGGATGTACGGACATCAGGAACCATCCGTGAGTAGATTTTATGGGGTTAGTGTAAGTTTATTTTTACATTTTTTGGGGTGGGCTTTTTTTTAGATTAGGGATGGGCACCGTAAAAGAGCTGAATGCCCTTTTAAGGGCAATGCCCATACAAATGCTCCTTTTGGGCAATGGGTTGCTTAGTTTTTTTTAGACTTTGTATTTTTTTCTAGGTAAAAGAGATGTTTAATTTAGGGCAAGGTTTAGGGGTTAATAGGTTTATTTATTAGTTGCGATGTGGGGGGGCAGTGGTTTAGGGATAATAGCTTTATTTAGTGTCGACGATGTCGGGGAGCGACGGATTAGGGGTTAATCACTTTATTTAGGTGTTGTAGATGTCAGGGGGTGGCAGATTAGGGGTTAATAACTTTTATTAGTGTCGGCGATGATTAGGGGTGTTTAGACTAGGGGTTTATGTTAGGGTGTTAGGTTGAAACGTAACTTTCTTTTCCCCGTAGACATCAATGGGGTTGCGTTACAGCGATCTCCATTCCGTGATCGCAGGTGTTTGTTTTTTTTCTAACACTTTCTCCCCATGCACAAGCACGTAAACATCACTTTGCTTTTGTGCGGTATGGAGCTTAACGCACCCTAACGCACAGCACAAGGAGGCTTTTCAGTAACTCGTAATGACAGCGATATGGAGAGTGCAATAATGCAAATTTTTTGGCATTATTTTCGCACCCTGTTTAGCGCAAAAGTCGTAATCTAGGTGACTGTTAATAATAGAAGTCGCATTGTGTGGTTGTCCTTAATGGGACAGTCTACTCCCGAATGATAGATAATCCCTTTATTACCCATTCCCTAGTTTTGCATAATTTACACGGTTATATTAATATACTTTTTACCTTAGTGATTACCTTGTATCTAAGCTTTTGCAGACTGCCACCTTATTTCAGTTCTTTTGACAGACTTGCATTTTAGCCAATCAGTACCCTCTCATAAGTAACTCCACAATGTTATCTATATGGCACTAAACTTTTATTCAACAAAACTTCAAAAGTCTATAGACATGCCGGATGACAAGGAGTGCAATTCTGACGCGTTTTGTGCCTTCAGCTGCACTTATTCATAAGATATACTTTGGAAAAATACCAAATTCCATTTAAAGGGGACTCGGCTAATCAGAGGGCCCGAAACGGACCACAGATGGCAAAGCCCCCAAAAGTTAAGTTGGTGTCAGGAAAATATTACATTAAAAATAGATAAAAAAGCAACCCTTTAATCCTTGTGTGTTGCTGACAGGTTCATAATTCTATTTAACAAATATACTTACTGTATGAGGTTAACTTGATAAAGAACAAACTGATGGTGAAAAAAATAAATTAAATAAGAGACCTAAATATGTGATTTCTTTCATGTTTTTTTCTCTCTTTAACTAGCCAGCATTTTCTATTTCTATTATTATTATTTTTTTTTTTTAAATGTGATAAATATTTTTGATATTGTTATAGGGGATATCTTTTAATAGTTGTAACTGAAGCTCTCCTTGCAAAAATTATGCAATTTTTTTTTTTTTTAATTTGGCCATTTAGGAAAAATGAATACACTTACAAGAATGAAGATATCAATGATGGTTAATCAGTGAAATATGAAATATCCCATTCCAAGTTTATACCCTTGGGGTGTCTAGTGTCCAGTCTCTAATTCTCTCTTTGTTAGGTATCTGTGCCTATCACCCCCCTTGGGTTGTCATTTTACTATTTCAATGATCTGCACCACAAAGTCAGAAATACTAGCAGGGTGCAGTCCATTGAAGTGTTTTGCTATGGCTGAATCCTTGTTGAAGTTTTCAACATCTCTCAGATGCTCTCTTACCCTTTCACGCAGTTCGCAGGAGGTTTGTCTTACATATTGTTGCTTGCAATGATTGCAGCTAATCAAGTATACAACCCATCTTGTTCTGCATGTTGCATAAAAGTTAATGTGAAACATTTTGGTGGTGACTGTAGAACTGAAAGTATTTCCCACTACTACCGTTTTACAGGCCTTTCAGTTAAAATTATTACATTTGAAGTTACCGTAACGTTGAAGACAGGTAGTAGTATTTTTATCCCTATTGTGGATCATGCTAGGGGAAAGTTTTGATCCCAATGCGTCTGGCTTTCTTGACACAAATTTACATTTGTGTACATAAGGGGCTAAGATAGTGTCATTATTTAAAAGCCACATGTGCTTTTTTATAATTGCAACAACTTATTGGAGTGTGAGGAGTATGGGGTTCTGAAAACAATTGCTCCCTCTGAGTAAGAAGTTTTTAAGTTTTTTGATTTTCGACCAGTTCTCGCTTCATCTTGGGCAGAGTTCAACAAATTCAATTCATAACCTCTTTTAAGTAATCTATTTTTTAATTCTTCAGATTGTGTATTGTAAATGTGTTCAGAATTGGTGTTCCTTCTGATTCTGAGGAATTGACTTTTTGGTATCGCACTAAGCAAATGTAGTAGATGAGCAGAATTTGCATACAAGATGGTATTGCCTGCAGTAGGTTTTCCGTATGTGCTAGACACAATATTTCCGGTTTCTATTATACACTCCAGGGTTAAATCACAAAAATTAATTGATGATTGATAAGACTCACCAGTGAATTTTAATCTAACATCATTAGAATTCAAGTGTTTTAACCAATTCGACTATAGCGAAATAATTACTTTTAGTGCTCTGAACGATAAATATCATATTGTTGATAAAGCGTCTGTATAAAATGATGCTATCAATATAGGGATTATGATCAGTAGTGATGTTGCGAACATAAAAATTTGGGTTCTTGAACGGCGAACGCGAACTTCCACGAAAGTTCGTGAACGGGGGAACCGGGCGAACCACCATAGACTTCAATAGGCAGGCGAATTTTAAAACCCACAGGGACTCTTTCTGGCCACAATAGTGATGGAAAAGGTGTTTTAAGGGGACTAACACCTGGACTGTGGCATGCCGGAGGGGGAACCATGGCAAAACTCCCATGGAAAATTACATAGTTGATGAGTCTGGTTTTAATCCATAAAGGGCATAAATCACCTAACATTCTTAAATTGTTTGGAACAAAGTGCTTTAAAACATCAGGTATGATGTTGTATCGATCAGGTAGTGTAGGGGTTACGCCAGGTTCACAGTGGGCAGTGTAGGTGATATACCTGCCCTGACCATGCTTTGCAGACCAGGTATCAGTGGTCAGATGGACCCTTGCCCCAACACTGTGTGACAGACATGCCATTATAGCAGACTTATATGGCTTTGGCGTTGCTTTTTGGTAATTAGAAGGCTGCTAAATGCCACTGCGCACCACACGTGTTTTATGCCCAGCAGTAAAGTGGTTAATTAGGGAGCATGTAGGGAGCTTGTAGAGTTAATTTTAGCTTAAGTGTAGTGTAGTAGACAACCCAACGTATTGATCTAGGCCCATTTTGGTATATTTCATGCCACCATTTCACCGCCAAATGCGATCAAATTTAAAAAAATTGTTCACTTTTTCACAAACTTTAGGTTTCTCACAGAAATTATTTACAAACAACTTATGCAATTATGGCATAAATGGTTGTAAATGCTTCTCTGGGGTCCCCTTTGTTCAGAAATAGCAGACTTATATGGCTTTGGCGTTGCTTTTTGGTAATTAGAAGGCTGCTAAATGACACTGCGCACCACACATGTTTTATGCCCAGCAGTGAAGGGGTTAATTAGGGAGCATGTAGGCAGCTTGTAGAGTTAATTTTAGCTTAAGTGTAGTGTAGTAGACAACCCAAAGTATTGATCTAGGCCCATTTTGGTATATTTAATGCCACCATTTCACCGGCAAATGCGATCAAATAAAAAAAAATTGTTCACTTTTTCACAAACTTTAGGTTTCTCACAGAAATTATTTACAAACAACTTATGCAATTATGGCATAAATGGTTGTAAATGCTTCTCTGGGATCCCCTTTGTTCAGAAATAGCAGACTTATATGGCTTTGGCGTTGCTTTTTGGTAATTAGAAGGCTGCTAAATGCCACTGCGCACCACACGTGTTTTATGCCTAGCAGTGAAGGGGTTAATTAGGGAGTATGTAGGCAGCTTGTAGAGTTAATTTTAGCTTAAGTATAGTGTAGTAGACAACCCAAAGTATTGATCTAGGCCCATTTTGGAATATTTCATGCCAACATTTCACCGCCAAATGCGATCAAATTTAAAAAAAACTAATTTTTTCGCAATTTTAGGTTTCTCACTGAAATTATTTACAAACAGCTTGTGCAATTATGGCACAAATGGTTGCAAATGCTTCTCTGGGATCCCCTTTGTTCAGAAATAGCAGACATATATGACTTTGGTATTGCTTTCTGGTAATTAGAATGCAGCTAAATGCTGCTGCGCATCACACGTGTATTATGGCTAGCAGTGAAGGGGTTAATTAGGTAGTTTGTAGGGAGCTTGCAGGGTTAATTTTAGCTTTAGTGTAGAGATCAGCCTCCCACCTGACATATCAGACCCCCTGATCCCTCCCAAACAGCTCCCTTCCCTCCCCCACCCCACAATTGTCCCCGCCATCTTAAGTACTGGCAGAAAGTCTGCCAGTACTAAAATGAAAGGTTTTTAAATTTTTTAAATTTTGTTAAGCATATTTACATATGCTGTGGTGTAGCATCCCCCCTTAGCCCCCAACCTCCCTGATCCCCCCCAAAACAGCTCTCTAACCCTCCCCACCTGCCTTATTGGCGGCCATCTTGGGTACTGGCAGCTGTCTGCTATTATTTCACAGTCAAAAAAGTGTTTTTTTTTAAATGTACACTACTGTTACACCAGATATGAGTGGTGGCACTGGGCAAGTGGGCACAGTATACGCTGTGAGCCTGACACACACGCTGGCAGGCAGGCAACTGCAATTAGATTTCACAGAGAAAAAAAAAAAGCAGACTGATGTTCTAGCCCTAAAAAGGGCTTTTTGGGGTGCTGTCCTTACAGCAGAGATCAGATGAGTCCTTCAGGACTGTAGTGGACACTGAATACACTAGCCTAGCTATCGATTTCCCTATTAAATCAGCAGCAGCTACACTGTCCCTCCTCTCACTAAGAATGCAGCTCCCGAATGAATCTAAAATGGATGCTGTCCAGGAGTTGGGAGGGTCTGGGAGGGAGGGTCTGCTGCTGATTGGCTGGAATGTGTCTTCTGACTGTGAGGTACAGGGTCAAAGTTTACTCAATGATGAGGAATAGGGGGCGGACCGAACATCGCATATGCTCGCCGTCCGCGGCGAACTCGAACATGTTATGTTCGCCGGGAACTATTCACCGGCGAACTATTCGCGACATCACTAATGATCAGTAAAAATGTGATGGAGTTCCCACCAACCCATAAACAAGTTAGCATAAGAGGGGGAAAATTTTGCCCCCATTGCTGTACCACATAGTTGAAGAAAAAAATTATGATCTAACATGAAATAATTGAGGGTTAGCAGGAACTCCAAACACTCACACAGGAAGATCCTTTCTTCCTCTTGGTAGGCAATATCCCTATCCAGAAACCATTTAACAGCTTGAACCCCCAGCCCATAAGGGATGCAGGAGTATAGGGATTCAATATCTATTACTGCCTAACAAATAATTGTTGAGCCATTTGAGTTGTTTTATATCTTATAATAGGTGATTAGAATCCCTAAAGTAGCTGTATAATCTAATAACCAATACCCGGAGGATCAAATTTATTCAGACACTAGGAGGGACACTATGCCCGAGACAATGGAAGATCCTGAGGGGTGATTCAGATCTTTATGGATCTTGGGAACGTGGTGGAAGCATATGAGCCTACCTAGGTTTAGCTTTAAACTAAGAATACCAAGAGAACAAAGCAAATTGCAAAGTTGTTTAAAAATGCATTCCCTATCTGAATCATGAAACTTTAATTTTGACTAGACTGTCCATTTAATTGATCTTTATGAAAGAGACTTGAATATTAAATAATAAGTAAAATGCACACAGTTTGTTTGTTTTACAGTAAATATATAATCCGGTAATTTAGTCAGAGGTTTATACAACAAATGTATACACAGCCATTAACAACAGGCAATAACTGCCATATTATCATTTATGAACTGATACGTGTTGTAGAGCAGGTGTGCTGTTGTGCGTGCGTTTTCCCCTCTATCCAGTGGACAGCATAGTTACTAACGTGCTCTCCAAGAGGTAGGCCCTTTATCTACATTTGTGTTTTAGTGATCTCTCTCCCACTCACTCCCTTGGTTCTATTGTACAACAAACCCTTGTAGAAATAGTATTATTTATATTACAATTCTGCCCACAGCTTTTGTGCAACCAAGCACAAGAGTATAGGGACTGTTAATCACCTTAGTCGGAACAGGCTGGGGCAATTTTATGGGGTGGGCAGGTTAGGAAGCTGCCTTACAAACTGCTGCTTCTTAAAGGGACACTCAAGTCAAAATAAACTTTTATGATTCAGATAGAGCATGCAGTTTTAAGACACTTTCCAATTCACTTCCATTATCAAATTTTGCACAGTGTTTTTATATTCAAACTTTCTGGGGAACAAGATCCTACTAAGCATGTGCACAAGCTCAAAGGGTATACGTATACTAGTCTGTGATTGGCTGATATCTGTCACATGATACAGGGGCCAGAAAATGGGAGAAAAAATACATTTGTCAGAATTTTTTTTTGCTGCTTATTTGAGATTCAGAGTAAGTGTTATTACATTGTCTTTTTATTATGTACTTGTTAACTATGTAATTCTACTGCATTGAGTGGTCCTTTAACTTGTGGTTGTAGACTTCCATGAGTGAGCCTGTACCTCAAGGGCTGCAAAACTGCATTCCCAGATTCATAAATGGACTAATGCCCCTCCAAGAGAGCCCTCTAGTGGGCCAGGAACAACATTAAGGGATTACCAACTTGAAGTCTGGAGGATGCTGGAGTATGTTTGTTACAATGTTGCAGGTGTGGAGGCAGGTGTTTGTGCTTACCTTTATAGGGTCCTGCAGCAGTGATACCAGCCTCTTCCTGTTCCAGACTTCAAGGAGAAAGTTTATTTGTGTCCTGGGCAGAGCTTGGATAATGGAGAGAGCCAGGAGGAAGTCAATGCCACTGAAGAGATATCGTGAAGTGGTGGAGCTGACGGCGAGGAAGAAGGAACCTGCAAGAGGAGTAGAGGAGCATGATTCAGATGAGGCGATACCCCCAACCCCCCAAAAAACACCCCCCAATAGGAGCTTTAATAAAGGGAGGAAGACAGGGGTGCAAGGCCTTAGAGGTCAGACCCAGGGTACTGGGGGGGAAGGGGTGGAACAAGGCCCTATGCTGCAGTAGCGTGCAACAAATTTAGATGGCCCCAGTTGCAGTCAGGCAGGCCCACAAGCGGGTCCGGCGTGTCAAGTGGAGCAGGGGGAGCTGCGATTAACCCGTTGCCTACATTACCACCGGCGGCCATGGCAGCAATCCTGGCCCTTGCACAATCCCTTGCTTCAGTGATGGGCCAGACCGGCCACAATCAGGGCCAGGAGGCACCAGGGTCTGCTGGTGTAGTGGGTGGCAGGTTGCGGCCTAGCGCGCAAGACAGAGCATCCAGGGAGTTAGGCCACTCCCCCTCGCATGGCAGGTCCTGCGAGACTTCCTCCTCAAGATCATCGAGTGAGTAGGATCACGGCCGCCATCTTGGGAGGAGGGGCAAAGTCCCAGATCACGGCCCATGCGAACAGAGCACCCAAGGTAACTTGGGGAGGCTCCGGTTTGCGGATGGGGCCTTAGAAGGCACAGGGCGGGTATCTGGGGCACCAGGGAGCTTACCGGGTTCCGGTTCAGGTGGAATGTTGGTATTGGGAGGGGCGGATGGCCCACGGAGAGGTGCTGATGGGGCTGGAAAAAATATGCTAGGCCCAAGTGAGGACCAGAGGGCCCATGAGGATGTGTGTGGGTGCATGGGGCCCCCAGGATCCACAGAAACATCTTGGGGAATGAGTACAAGGGATGAGTCTGTGAGGATGGGGTCTGAGCATGCGGGGATGACGCATGCAGGTATGCACGGTGCACAGTATGGTACGAGGGGGCAAGTTACACACGGTGAAAAGATTGTTGAGGCCTCATGCAGGTCAGGGTGCTGGTATGCATGCTGAGGCTAGTGGAGTCACAGAGGATACCATTAGGAGGGCAGTGGAGGCTGCGCTGCGGGAAGCGGGCAGGCCACAGGCCTCTCCTGGGTTCAGTGGGCACCCCCGGGAGGGGTTAGGGCAAGAGGACATTATCAGGAGGGCTGTATCAGCGGCCTTGGGGATGAATGTTGGTGGATGTCAGGGGGAGATGAGTGCAAGTTCCTCTTGAGGCCTCATTTGTGGACCAGAGTACTCCCCAAGTTGCTTTGTCTCCACAGGTGCATGAAAAGGAGGCAGCAGCAATGGCGACAGGAGCATCAAGGGCATTGGTAGTTGCTGGGCCCAGCAGAGAACAGACAGAGGAGAGTGGAGCAGCCCCCCAGGCATCAAAGGAAGGTGAGCAGCCGGCGAATTGTGAGTACTATGCACCTGACATTACACATGCTGACACAGAGTCATCCACTAACGGGTCAGGCTCAGAAAGTGGGGAAGACTTGGGGTTAGTGGGTAAGGGTCAGTGGAGGATGTTCTGGTGGATTAAAAAAATTGCAACCAACTCTGCTTAAGCTCAAGGACATGGGAACATGGCTGGCAAATTACCCAGACCGGGATGCAGCACGGTTGCTTCGGTCAGGGTTGAAAGGGGGGTTTCCGATTCCGGTGGCAGGCAGGGTTAGGGGGTCGTTAGGAATTTAAAGACAGCTTATGAATTCCCAAAGGTGGTCAGGGAGAAACTGGCAAAGGAGGTGGCAATGGGTAGGTTTCCGGCCCAAATGCAGCCCCTCCGCTTGCTGACCTGGTGGTCTCCCCGCTGGGGGTGGTACCCAAGAAGAATGCAGGGAAGTTCAGATTGATTCATCACCTGTCATTCACAAAAGAGGAGTCTGTTAACGACGCTATTGACCCGGAGCTGAGCTCTGTGTATTATCAGTCTTTCGATGGTGCATTGGAGATGGTCAGGGATTGCGGCCCGGGGACCCTTATGGCAAAGCTGGACATTAAGTCCGCTTTCCGACTGCTGCCATTACACCCGTCAGCCTTCAGGCTGATAGGGATGAAGTTCGAAGGAGCATATTATGTGGATAGATGTTTTCCAATTTGGTGTTCATTGTCCTGCTCCCTATTTGAGTGTTTTAGTTCATTCCTCCATTGGGTGGTGCAGAAGGCATCTGGGGGCGGGTCAGTGGCCCACTACCTGGATGATTTTCTTTTGGTGGGGAAAGCAGGTGGCACTGAGTGCGACAAGCTCATGGAGGTAATGAAGGGTATGATGGCGAGATTCGGGTTCCCACTTGCGGGAGATAAAACACAAGGCCCCTGCACGTGTCTCACATTTCTGGGGATAGAGATTGACACTGTGCAGGCGATTTGCAGACTAGCAGAAGATAAAGTGTCTTGCATGCTGCAACTTGTGCAGGAGGTGCGCGGGCAAGACAGGGTACTTATCAAGAAGGTCCAGTCACTGCTCAGCCTTCTTAATTTTGTGGGGCGGGCCATCCCAATGGGCAGAGTCTTTAACCACCATCTAGAAGGCCAGCTGAAAGGTCCACTAGGGCAGGCAAAGTGGGCTGTGGTCACGGCCAAGGTGAAGGAAGACTTGGCTGTGTGGGCAGAGTTCCTGGTACATTTCAATGGGGTTTGTCTCTGGAGGCACCCTCTAGTGTCTAACCAAATGCTGCACCTATTTACGTATGCAGCAGGCAGTTCCAGCTATGGGGCATACCTGGAATATGGAGTGGAGCGCGGCTCCATGGCCCCGGAAGTGGGTAGCTGCGGGTTGTACTAGAAACCTTACTTTGTTGGAACTCTTTCCGATCGTGATAGCCATGGAAATTTGGGGTAGGTGGCTAGCGAATAGGTTGGTGGTGTTCTGGACGGACAATATGAGTGTGGTGTACGCCATTAACAAATTGTCCGCGTCTTCACCGGGGGTGGTGCATTATCTGAGGCATTTGGTGATGCGCTGCTTGCAGCTCAACATTTGTTTCACCGCCAGACATGTCCCGGGGGTGCAGAACGTGATTGCTGATGCACTCTCTCGATTTAATTAGGAGCAGTTTAGGAAAGCAGCACCCAAGCAGCACCCAGGGTGGAGAAAGAGGGTCTAATGTGCCCACCTTTTGTTTGGCAGCTGTTGAAGGTTGGGAAGGCATCCTCCCCTTAATCAGAGCATCATTGGCGCCGAAGACTTGGACCGCTTACTTGAGTTACTGGAAAAAATGGGAGGCATTCTGTCATCAGAGAGGTGTGCAGGTACAGATGGCATCACAGGTGCTTGACTGGTTAGCGGTTTTGATGCAGGAGGGGATCAGTATAGTGGGTGCGGGAGGCAGATTGTCTGCGATAGCCTTCTTCAAAAAAGAATTGGGGAATGTTGATCATTCAAGAGTGTTTTTTAGTCAGGCAGGTGCTGAAGGGGTGGGGTAGGGTTGACCCCCGTCCAATGGAATGGAGGGAACCTATCACACCACTTCATTTGAGAAAGTTGGCCTTGGAGTTGAACTCATATGCTTGTAGGGGAGTACAAAAGAGTAATTTTCGGGGCGGCATTTGCTTTGGTGTTTACAAGGGCACTACGCTTGCGGAAGTTGGTGGCCTCATCCAAGGCGAAGGGTACGGGGGATATCCAGATGGACTACATCCGTTCGATGGATGGGGGGCTGCTTTTGTTAATACCAAGGTCAAAGACTGACCAAGAGGGCAAAGGGACCTGGTTGTCCCTTGCGAAGCAGGGGTACGTGGAATGTTGTCTGGTGCATTGCGTGGAGAACTCAAGAAAGTGAGGCACGCGGGCTTGCAACAATTCCTGGTTCACGAGGATGGGAGCGCATTGTCAGTATTCCAGTTCCGCAGGGTCCTTGCAAAGGCAGCGGAGAAGGTGGGGTTGGATCCTAAAAGGATCGCCCCGCATTCATTTTGGATTGGAGCGGCCACCAGTGCGGCGGAACAAGGCGCTTCCACACAGGAAATTAAATGCATAAGGCAATGGAAGTCGGGCTGATATAAAACATACATTAGGCCCAAGCAAGACATATAAAAAAAAACAAAAAAAAAACACAAGGGGTGTTTTTTGGGCGGACACAAACCTTCGCGGATAGGAGGGCCTTTTTTAGTGGAAGCTCTAGTTGGGATAAAAACTGTGGGGTTTGTGTAGTGGGGGATGGTAAAAAGGGTTAATGTGGTTTACTCCTATTTTGCCAGGTACGTTAGGTGAAAATTCCCCTCCAGTTCGTGTGTGAATAGTAGGCCACTCCTTAATCCATTGGGCGCCCATCAGGGCGTTGTGGTCTCCAGAAGGTCAGAAACTTGGATTTTCAATGTCCAGGGCCAACTTCTGCTGGTTAGGGCGCAGGGGCCTTACATGGGCAGATTTGCCATCTCTTCTGCAAGAGGCACACAGGAGGTGGTGGCATCTTAGTGCTGCACTTGGGGGGGAATGACTTGGGTTTGGTGCCCTCTTTGGACTTCATTAAGAGGATGTCAGCTGACTTAAAGTGGGTGCACACCTGCCTCAAGGAAGTGAGGTTGGGGTGGTCCAATGTGGTTGCTCGACTGCAGTGGAGACATATAGGGACCTAGAAAGCAGCTTACAATGTGAGGAAAAAAGTAAACAGGAAGATGGGTAGGACGGTCACGGCCCTGGGGGGCTTCGTAATCAGACACAAGGCAATTACAGCCGACAAAAAAGATCTATTTCGCCCTGATGGGGTCCACCTAACGGACGTTGGACTGGACTTGTTCCTAAAGGACGTCAGAAGTGCGCTGTTAAGAATAATTTGTGGGGTCACGCGGGATATACTGAGGCATATTATACTGAGGCACATTAAAAAAAAAATATATATTAAGGATTGATTTGGTTAAGTTATTGTTAATGTGTAGATAATAGGTGCTTGTTGGCTTGGTGGTGGCAAGAGGATGCCTGGCTCTTGTGGCGGGTGGTCAAGGCCCTGGGGAGTGGGCACAGGGAGAGAAGAGTGACGGTCAAAAAAGAGGGAGGGGATACGCCCACTAGGTGCCAGCCTAGGGGTCCTCTCCCTTGCAGATGCAGGCCGAAGATCTCTAAACATCACAGCTCTCTCCTGGTGCCATTGGGCGTGAGTGAACAGCCAGGTGTCACATTGCAAACATTGAAAGGGGCCTTGGCCATCTGCTTGTAGGGGTTAGGTTAGGGTTAGATGCCGCCACCGATTTGTGCTATGACGAACTTGTTTTTCAAGTTTAAAGTTAAGATATGTTCGAGTGCCTAGAATAACAATAGAGAATATTTAGGCACTAGTTAATCAATTATTTATTAAGCGTGACCGTGACCGGTCTTTTTCCAACAATGTTGTCTGGTTTTATTTATCTAAAGTTATAATACAGTACACGTAGGACGGAATAGGTGGTTTAGACCTTATGATAGTGGAGGGCCCTCTAGTGGGCCAGGAACAACATTAAGGGATTACCAACTTGAAGTCTGGAGGATGCTAGAGTGTGTTTGTTACAATGTTGCAGGTGTGGAGGCGGGTGTTTGTGCTTACCTTTATAGGGTCCTGCAGCAGTGATACTGGCCTCTTCCTGTTCCAGACTTCAAGGAGAAAGTTTCCCTGTCCACCCTTCCCTGGTGAAGAAGAGGGTGGCGGCAACGATGTGGCAGAGCGAGGTTGAGTTTGCCTGGCTGGGGTAGGTTTAATTGAACTAGCCTTAGTAAGCCTGTGTTGTTAATATAGCCATCCGCCACTATCAAGAGGGTTGCACAATTCGACTGAAAGGGGTCACCTGCTACAGGGTTGGGTGGAGATGCCCTAGCGGGTGGATGGTCAAGGCCCTGGGGAGCGGGCACGGGGAGAGAAGAGTGACGGTCAAAAAAGAGTGAGGGGATATGCCCACTAGGTGCCGGCCTAGGGGTCCTCTCCCTTGCAGATGCAGGCCGAAGATCTCTAAACATCACAGCTCTCCCTTGGTGCCATTGGGCATGAACAGCCGGGTGTCACGCTGCCATCTACTAGTAGGGGTTAGGTTAGGGTTAGATGCCGCCACCGATTTATGTTATGATGAACTTGTTTTTCAAGTTTAAGGTTAAGATATGTTCGAGTGCCTAGAATAACAATAGAGAATATTTAGGCACTAGTTAATCGATTATTTAATAAACTTGACTGTAACTGGTCTTTTCCCAACTATGTTGTCTGGTGTTATTTATCTAAGGTTATAATACAGTACGTAGGAAGGAATAGGTGGTTTAGACCTTATACAAATTCTGCATGATTTAAAATCAAACCCTGCAAAATTCCACACGGTTGCTAGATTAGGAGATGATTTCTATTTGCCCCTAACTAACCTCAGAAGAGGAGATAAGACCAGCACACACAAGATGCTATTTAAGGGTTGTGTTTTTAGACAACAAAACAATGTAAATTGTGTTAAAAAATTACCCTTTTATTTGCTTTTAAAACATTTATTTTGCATGCAGATCTTTTAGAGTACTTGCTTGCTGATTCAAACTAAGCATACATAAAAACTGACATTAACTTCCATTTAGAAAGGCAAATTAAAGTGCTTGTTAAAAATCAGTAAATTAGTAATGTATTTAAACATGTAAGGCCTGTGTCCAGTCAAAGGTTTTTATTTAGTGTTTGCACTAACAGAGGGATAATCTAATATATAATTTAGCAGCTGTATTTGTTATTCGCTTTCTTTTTGCAGACTCCATATTTTTCAATTCATTATTCCTGTAATATACTCTTTTGATTGCTTTAGATAAATTAATCAAGGATTTTGTCTTCAATTTTCTCTAAGCCAACAAATAAATAGCTTTAATGAACTCTGATTTACTGATTAACCTCTAGAAAGACCAGTACAAAATTGTGCTCAGCATGGATCATAAACTGTGTATTGGGACCGTGCTGTGGAAGATTCAATAGAACAACATGAACAGCAACACATCATTGTAAAAAATGCAGCATGTCTTATAAGGGTGACATAAAAGCATAGACCACCAGACACGATGATGGATGCCAACTGTATTATGTTTTTCTGTATTCAAGAATAACAGAGACAACATCAATGCAGAACACTTCACACACAGAAAAAATAGTTCTGCTTAAAGGGACATTAAACTCATAGAAAATATCAGCAACTTAGTACAGTGTCACAAAGTAAATATTAAAAAAAATAAACTATAATGTACAAGTTTTACCAATTCAAGAGCAATTCAGGTACACTCTTCTTGAAAAGCTTGGTGAAAATCCATTATCTTTGGTATGGTCAGATGTAAATAACTTGATCTATGCTAAGCTAATCACTGTGTAGAATATTGCAGGGTTTTTTAGGATAAGATTTTTAGCTCTTTTTTTTCTGGGCAAAAGAGCTGTAAAACTTTAGGGCAATGCCCAACCAAATGACCTTATCATGGTAATTTTTAGTTTAGGTTTTTAAGATAGGCTTTTATTTGGGGGGGGGGGGGGCGGTTTACTTTGGTTTTAGAATAGGGATTTTATTTGCCAAGTAAAAGGGCTAAATCCCTTTAGGGCAAAATCCTACAAAATACCCTTTTCATGGCAATTTTTAGAGTAGGTTTTAGTATAGGATTTTTTTTATTTTGGGGTGGGCTTTCTTTAAGGAGACTTTAGTTTTCAGATAGCCTTTTTTTTTTTTTTTTGGTACTGTTTTATTGTTCTAGTAATGCGTTGTTTGTCTGTTTTTATTTTTTTTATTTTGTGTAACTTAAGGAGTGTTAGGTTAGGGGTCTTGCGTGGTTTAGCTGTTAGGGGGGTTAAGAAGTGTAGGGGTAGTTTGTGGTGGAGTTATGGTGGTTTATAGGGGTTAAGTAGAGTAGGAAGGTTATTGCAGTGGAATATTAGTGGTTTAGGGGTTAAGTAGTGTAGGGGTTATTGTGGTGGGGTTGTGGTGGTTTGAGGCATAATGTGGTGGGGTATTGGCCATGTAGGGGTTAAGTAGGTTAGGGGGATAATGCAGTGGGGTATTGGTGTTAAGGGGTTAAGCAGTTATGTTTATTAGTTTTGGTGAGCTATTTAAAAGAGGGATCCTTTACTTTACATCACCAATGTCGGTGCCAATGCTGCTTGGAATATTTCGCCAGCATCGCCACCCATTGCGGTGTATAGAAAACTGCCTCTCAACGATGCTGCCCTTAAACAATGACACCAGCTGCTTGGAATATTTTGCCGGCTTTCTTGACATCACGTTGGATCCCTTTTGAATATATTGTCATATTGCAGCACTTTTGATCATCAGGGCCCATGTGAGAAACTGGAAAATTCCATATATACCCACATTACAAGCTTGGATAGAGAGAGCTTATGATGTTACATGAACACAGCTTTTTAAGAGGAAAAAAGTGTGATGAAATAAAAGTTTATTGGGACCAATTAAAAAGCATGCTGACAAGTGGGTAAATAGATGCTGAAAGAAGATATCAGGGGGCCTCCTCCCCATCCTGTCACTTCCGAGGAGAGATTCGCCTTGTTTCACCAAACCCGGAAGAAAATCCTACAGCATAGCTGTAGGCATAAGGACCCAGAGAGCAAGCTCTAGCCACAAGAAGCAGCAGGGGAAAACAAACCACATACTACAACCCAGAAACATTCAAAGGCTCAGCAACAGGTATCAGTTCAAACAGCTCACAAATACTGGTGTGGGCACAGCACTATTTAAGCAAATGGAGATGGTTTATATTGTTGCAAAATGTAAATATTTTGTTTAAAGGAAAAATGATATGTTATGACTAGTTTTGACCACTAGGTGACAATATGACATTGAAGATTGTGTTTGGTGCACATTGTGAGACTATATATTATTTTCATTTTGGACCAATGTTTGCTGAATAAAGGTCTGTTTTAACTAAGATTTTGAAAAGTTAGAGGATATTGTTTGTTTGATCAGTCCAAACAGCAACAGGGTAAAAGAGAAAACAGGAGGGGCGGAGCTACCCGCCGTGCAGAGCAGAAGCACAATTACGGAGCTCCAGACTCTAACTTTATAAAAAGTAGTAATAATCCCCTTAATTGGGCAAATTGAGTGACTAACTTTGGTACATAGCTCAACTAAGTATCCCACTTCATCTATCTGTCTGCATGGAGGATTAGGTGCCATTATAAGAGGAGTTTTTAGCCAACCATAGAGAAGACTGTGACGCAGCTACCTACATCGCAGGGTTGTTACCTGCTAGACTCTGGAGGGTCGAGGATCCGCTCCAGAGCAATAGAGAAATGATGCTAGTGAAGAGTGGCCTGAAGTGGCAGAGGGCACAGAAATCTGAGTGCCTGGCAAGGTTGTGAAGCTTTTGAGGCCTTCCTAGAAAGGTCAGCTGCACGCCAGATCTAGACCGGGACTAGTGCGACTCTCCAGTTGGGAGCTGAGCATCAGGAGGAGAAAGGAGGTGCAGAGGGGGAGATCGAGGAGCCCCGAGACCAGAGATTGCGGTTGGAGATCCTGGTGGTTGCCTGAAAGCCCTTTGGCACGAACAGTGGCCATTTTAGGGCCCTCTGGCAGAGACGCCACAGCCAGAACTCACAAGGTCACCACCGGAGGAAGCTATTAGTCTACTGCTCCTGATATAAGGAGACTGGTCACCCTTACGGCATCTAAGGGATTATTCGTGCTGCAGGGAGCTATCACAGGTGGTCCAGCTGAGTATCTGCACCTTGGCCTATGTGTGGGCCCTGAGACACCTGTATTCCAGAAACCCTGGGTGAGAACCTTGTTTTTTTGCATTGCTCCATATTGCTCCTATATGATATTTAGTTAATGACTTCCCCTACATAAGGATCCGGGACACTCCACATACTGTATATAGTCACTACTTGGGGATATAACAGGTAAGCTGACTGGGGCTTAAATTTGATCACACTCTACCCCACTTTTATAAATAAGTATACTAGATGCCTCTTGAAATATACCTTAAGTTCCCTGTCTGGGCTCCTCTGTGAAGAAAAATACCACACTATATAGGAGTAGCAAAACAGTCCTTAAATTCCTCAGCTTACACTTTATATGCCCCATTGCGAACATTGCTCTCTCCTTCCCTTGAGATTGCATCTACAGGTGGCAAGCCTATCCCTAACCTGTACTTGCTTTATTTTCATTTGGGACATCTGAGGAAACTTCATATGTGAGGGTGATAGTGGTGTTCATCATCAGGGGTGCAAGGAGGTATAGGGCTTGGGGAAGGGAGTTTGCAGGTGCCAGACAGGAAGAATTGCTGTGTTTCGAGCCAGGCAGTCATATTCTGTTCATTGCAAAGTAGCACCCCACACTTTGAGCTGACCACAGCTGACTTGCTCCATCGGACATTTGGGTGAGACTGTGTCAACTTCTATCCTTGTCTCCCAGAGGCTTATTTTGGCAATTTGATGTTGCAGCTAACTAGGTAGCCTCTGCTTATCCACTGCCCTACACCATCGTCACTTATACAGGGGTCCTTTTGTTCAAATATCCATGCTCCCTGAGTTGCTATAAAAGGAACTGTTTATTGCATAACAGGGACACCCTACACATTTCCTGACTGCCTTAATTGGGATCTACTCCATCACCACCCCATAGGGTGCCCTTGCCTTTTCCATTTGGGTTTGGTCACTCAAACTTATTCCTAAGTATCGCAGGCATTCACTACTGTGCGTGCCCACACCTTACAAGCTGGTACCCAGATTCTGGGCATATTGAAAAGGGAAACAGTTAGAGACCAACGCAAATATGACCTGATACAGACACTTATATACAAGGAGGATTCCCAATAAAACCTCCAAAAAATGAACAAGAAGTAGAAAAAAGAGATAAGGGCGCAAAAATTAATGCTGAAGTAAACAGGAAAAAAGGGGGGTATCAGCAATTAAAATACCTAACTTAAAAGATTATATATCTAAAGATTAAAACTAAAATATCTCTAATTTCGATTAGAAGGCTAATATGTTTTCACACTTTAGGGGTATTGTTTTCACTCCAAAAACAGTATATGATTATGTGATTATAACCATGAAAATAACACACACATAGGTGAAAATTTTAAAATCACAATTTATAATTTTCATAAGCACAAATCAGAAAACAGATATTCCTAATAAAATAATTCATATATATCTCTCTCTAATATTTATTATTTCTCAAAAACACAAATTAAAAAAAACAGATAATCCTAACAAAAATTCATATAAATCTCTAATATTTATTTTGTAGAATCAAATCTACTAAGGACCGGTCCTAATTCCTAAACCTATTACACACAAGAATCAAACAAATAAAAAAATAAAAATACAAATACAAAAAAACAGTTTAAAAGTTGATACAAACGATCAAACCAATGTACTAAAATAAAATGTTGCTATTTCATATAGATGGAAACTCTGTAGACAGGCTCCCAAAATGATATCCAAAATTGAGTATCCTTCGCAGGCTATCCGTAAAACAAAGTATGCAATGACGGTCTTCTGATTTCTTCCAATTTGTTTGGAGTGGCGTCTAGGTGGAAGACAGAAATGTCCGCTTAAGATAGACGTTTAGAATAATTCAACAAACAATTATCAGTACTTACACAATAGTACCGGAAGATCAGCGCCGCGCCCGACTCTCCTCAGCAAAGGGGTCCCGTTGTAGGCTGATTCTTACACAGGCTCCTTTCACAGCCTCGATCAACAGCCGACTAAACGGAATAGCCCAGGGGAATGGTCAGAAAGGCGCCAAAAAGAAAACACCTGTAGAGGTGAACAGAAACCTGCAAAATAATTCTTTAAGTCCCAAATTCAACTGGTGACCAGTAAGTCCTGAAAGATACAAAACAACATGAGCAACTGAGCAAGCATTTCAAATTCTTTTTCAAGCTCAGTTTGTAAATCCCAAGTGCCGGCTTTTTATACCCTCAAGCGCTTCTCAAATTCTTAAAGGGATAGCCGCTCCATTACAATGTTCCATCTTAAAGTGTATATGAATTGTTCTTGCATAGACGATACTATTTGATAGCTCTCTATATTTGTGGATAAATGTATAATAATGGTTTAACAACTCCCAAAAAACAAATGTTTAAAAAAGGAGCACATTACAAGAAACCCTATTTCAAATTACAAGATCATAAATATATATAACAAAAATCAATATATAAACATTAAAAGGCAATTACTAACCTGATTAATACTGTTTAAAAAAATTCCTTGTATATGCAATTAAAATATAAAATGTTTTATTTTCAAGTTCACAATCACATTTCATATTCTAGAAAACATCGCTACCTCTTTCCCCAAAATATGAAAACATAACATGTTGCTTCCTCCATTAAAAACCATATATATATAATATATATAGAAGTGTATATAAAAATAATATCTATAAAAAAACATATATATAAAAATATATATAAAAAAACATATATATAAAAAATATATATAAAATATATATAAAAAAATATATATAAAAAATTCCTTTCACAACTAGATGCACATAAATAAAAACACTATAAAAGATCTCCAAATTCAGCCTATGATATTTAAACTATGATATTTAAAAATGATTTATTAAAAATTATTTCATAAGACTATTTCATAAAAACACCCAGATCAAAATCTAAATTTAAACCATCTGGGTGTAAAGTTTTTAAATAAAAAATCCATTTGGCCTCCAATCTTAAAAGCTCATCCCTTACATTGCCCCCTCTCCAGTTTGGCCTCACTTTATCTATGATAGTATATTTAAAGTGGCTTAGATTTCCCCCTTTGAAAAGGGCCCAGAGTATACTACCTTCTTCTCATAGCTGCTGCGCCAGCTTTAACGTCTTTGGGACCTCTCCCGAAGTGTAGTGTTATTTTGCTGTATTTGTTATTGTACATTTTTATTTCTTGTTTGACACTACATTTGGATTACTGTTTCTGGGGTACACCACTAGACCACGTGTCCCCCCTGCTGTCTTTGGGTTGGTAGCCCAAAGTGTAGTGTCATTTCATACTTGCTTTAACACCTTGTTTGTACAGGCCTCTTGGGTTGATATAATTCTACAATAAGCTGGTTCTCATGTACCTTGTTTTTGCCATGCTTAAAACTGTTATTCCTCTTGAGATACTGTAATAAGTGTGACCCCCTCAAGACTCTCCCTTTCCGACAAAGCTAGTCTGGGTTGGTCACTTCCACTTCCCCTTTCCCCTTCCTTTGGGTCGTATCCCCTGCTCCCCGAGTTGAGAGGGGTTCTATTAGCCCTTGGTGAGTGACAAGCTTTGTACGCTAATAGGGATTTGGATCATAATATCCGCAGCTGCCCATCTTTCCCAGCCCCGTGTCAGCTCACTCATCAAGTTCCTTTACCTTCTGCGTTATTTGTATGACAATGGTAGACTGGTAACATTGTGATGTAGCTCTTATTTTGACACGCTGCCCAGCCCCGCTCTAAAGGTATTTGCGTAGATCGAGGAATGTCAATACATATGTTCACTTAACCCGCATATTCCTTATACAGTGGTGTGTATATCTCTTGGTTGCATAACGGCCTGATATTAGTCACCTCCATGGGTGTCTGAGCACCATATACAATGCCTCATTCTGCTAGGAAGCACCCCAAGTCTAATTCTAAATCCAAAAAAAAATGTTTTTGACCATTTTTCGCAGGCGGCCAAGGAATCGGCTCTGGAACCTAGCAGAGAGATGAGCGAACCAGATTCTCAGGATGAGGAGTCCCTGTCTAGTTCACACTCTATTGCTACTTCACAACACTTCATCACTCAAGAAGCTGCTGGCCACTCAGACCTGCTCCATTACCCAGGAGATCCAACGAAGCTTCGCCGAGTTGAAGAAGGAAATCTCAGAAATTGGAGAGTAGATGCGCTGGAGCTCAAACAGGATGATATCACTGTCGATCAATCCAATCTATTGGCCTACTCTGAGAATCTTGCAGAGCAAATTTCGCAACTGGAGTTCAAACTTGCAGACATGGAGGACAGGTCCAGAAACAACAACATAAGGTTCCGAGGCATTCCAGAATCCTCTGACCTACAGGAATATCTACAGGCTCTTTTCCAGGAACTAGTTGCCTCTCCTGAAGGGCTAACGGGTACGATGGCGCGATCACACAGAGCCCTCCTTTCTAGGATGGTGGCCCGGAAAAGCCAAGAGACATTATAGTGTGCTTTCATAGCTTCCTGTATAAGGATCAGCTGATGCAAGCTGCCTTTAAAAAGCCAACCCTAAGTGTTAGATTTGGTGAAGTCCAGCTCCTTCCTGACCTGTCTGCCCACACCCTCTAACAAAGACGGTAGTTCCAACCTGTCACTTCTGAATTACATAAAGCCAACATCAGGTACAGATGGGGTTATTCCACTAGACTTTTTATTACTAAAGAAAACCAAACAATAGTGGCCTCCTCTGTCTCTCAAGGTATATCACTCCTTACATCCTGGGGTCTCCTTCAGGAACCCCCGGCCATACAAGTTCCTTCACACCCTAAATTGCTCCGGAATGGTCTGCAAAGGATCATAGACTGAAGCGCCCCAAGTTGCAGCAACCACGAGACTCTCTTGGTCATTTTGGGACCACTGCTTAATTTTCTGAACTAAGTAATTGGGCCTTCCAGGTCCTTATTTTTGTTTCTCTATTTGGCCCTGCTAATCAGGCAAATATGTCTGGTCGACTGGCAGGGTTGTCCCTGTTAAGTATTCAGAAATGCACCACTGTTCATGTTATTTTTTTTTCCTTTTTCTTTCACTGTTTTACACTGTTTAACTTAGAATTTCATGTTTATTATAATTGATGTGTTGTTCTATATATTAGAGCGGTGCTGGCGTTCTGGCCCTACTCCATTTGCTCTTGAGCATTAGGTTCTCCCCCCTACTTAGAAGCCCACTCTAGGGTTCTTTTGAGGTGGACTATTTCCACCGCACTCTAGGCACTTTTCAGTGTCTCTCTCACCCTTCCCCCCTCTTCCCTACACCCCTCCCCTCCCTGCCCCACACTAAGATACCTTAGTATCTCATTCTGGTTACCTCAGCATCTTAATACATGACCCGCTCCACCCTGAGACTTTTTACCCATAATGTAAGAGGACTCAACTCCCCCCATAAGCGTAGCCTCCTACTGCAATCACTGAAGCACCACAATCCTGACATTGTATTCCTACAGGAAATGCACTGGCTAGTGAATGAACCCCTTAGATTCTCCTCCAAGTCATACACTTACATAGAATATGCCTCTTTCGTTAAAAAAGCTAGAGGGATAGCTATCTTTTTTCACAAGTGCCTAGCCTTTGAGCCAATTCAGAATATTAAGGATCCACAATCTAGATACGTTATCTTGATCTGTAAACTAAATCACGTGCTTTACACACTAGCATCTGTCTACCTCCCAAACACTCACCAACCTAAATATCTGAACCATATTCTTCATACAATAGACCAGGTCAAACAGGGTAGACTTATTGTTTCTGGGGACTTTAATATGGTTTGGGACCCTAGAGTTGATAGAAAATCTGCGGACGCAAACAAGAAGGACTCAGCTGATGAACTCATTGCAAATTAAGTTTCGCAATTTAATGTCCTGTTCAGGATATTATGATATTTGGAGAGCTACCCACCCCAAAGATAAAGACTTCAAGCATTATTCGCAACCACATAAGCAATACGCTAGACTAGACTACATTTTATCCACAGCAGACTCACTTGATCTTGTCACGCAGGCCAATATCTCACTCGGTGCTTGGTCGGAACCATGATCATGTCAAAGCTGACATTCTTTCAACCAACTCCCCGCTCAATAGAGCTGCCTGGCGAATGCCCCATCACCTTTTAAGTGATGTCCCGTTTTGAGAGGAATTACATACAGAACTTAAACATTTTATACGAACTAACGACAACACACTAGTTAGAGACGACACCCTGTGGGGCGCCACAAAAGCGACCTTTAGGGGGTTCATAATTAGTAAACAGGCGAGCATCAGAAAGCAAGCGGGGTTAACACTATCGCAGGCCCACATCCAGCTGAGAGACCTTGAATTTCAAAACAGAGCCGTCCCATCAACTACCCTAGCACTTCAAATTGTTAATACTAAGAATCAAATCTCCCAAATTGAACTTAAAAGAACTCAAATTAATCTAACCAAATTAAAACAATTGTTCTACTACAAAAGCAGTAAGGCGGATACCCTTCTGGCTAACAAACTCAGGAGCAGAACTGGCGCCTCTCGCATCCATAGTATACATACTGCTCATTCCCTCATCAAAATCCCATCTCAAATTGGCGATGAATTTTCTAAATATTACTCAAACCTTTATAATATAAACAGTTCCGAAAAGCCTAAATCGACTTCCCTGGATTGTGTACACATGTACCTAAAGCCCTTAACTCTTCCTGCACTCTCTACAGAACAGCGTGACTTCCTAGGATTCCCTTTAACAATTTCCAAAATATGGCAGGTTATTAAAGACTCAAAGCATTTTAAATCCCCTGGCCTGGATGGCTTTCCAGTCCATTTATATAAACTCTATATCCAGGAACTCTCCCCCTTACTTCTTAGGCTCTTAAACCTAGCTCGGGAAGAGGGCACTTTTAAAAGAATTTCTTGAAGCTACCATCATAACGATATTAAAACCTAACAAAGACCCCACTCTCTGTGCCAGTAACAGACCAATATTGCTCATCAATACCGACATAAAGTTTTATTCAAAACTATTGGCTAACCGAATAGCAAACCTTCTACCGCACCTCATTAACCCTGATCAGGTGGGATTTGTCCCAAAATGAGAGGGCCCTGATAATACTCAGCATTTATTGAACATTCTTAGCCTTTCCTCTAGCCTTCATAAGCCATTATCTATCATCTCACTAGATGCCGAGAAGGCTTTCAATTGAGTGCGCTGGCAGTTTCTGTGGGAAGTCCTAGAGGTCTTCCGATTCCGCAGTGATTTGATTAGTGCAATTAAGGCTCTATATTCTGCCCCTTCCCCCCTGGTGAGAGGACTTGGTTTTCAGTCCACTCCATTTAATGTAACAAATGGCACTAGACAGGGCTGTCCCCTGTTGCCCCGATTATTTGCATTGGCCATTGAGCCGTTAGCTGAGCAGATTAGAGCTGATTCTCAAATCAAGGGTGTCACTCTATTTGGCACTGTACATAAAATCGCCTTATTTGCAGACGACGTTACTCTTTTCTCGTCAGATTTTGCACTCACTATACCCAGATTACTGCAAATTTTAGAATCCTTTAATGCCCTTTCCTATTACAGGCTAAACCTTTCGAAAACCGAGATTTACACCCAGGGCATTCAGAGCTCCCTATTAGCTCCTTTGAAGTCAAAGTTTGCCTTCAATTGGACGGAGTCTTCAGTCCTTTATCTGGGCGTCAAGTTATCTGGTGACTTAAATCGAGTCGTCAAGGATAATTATCTTTTGTTGTTTCCGGAGCTTCGCTCCCTCAAAAAAAATTGGAATTTGACCCATGTCTCTTGGCTAGGCAGGATAGCAGCATCTAAAATGTCCTTCCTACCTAGGCTTACATATTTGTTCCGTTGTCTCCCTGTTAAGGTCACTAAACATATTCTTTTACAATTTCAGAGTGAACTTGCCAAACACATTTGGCATGGTAAGCCCCCCAGAGTGGCACACAAAATTATCCAACTCCCTAAGAACTGTGGAGGTATAGGGTCTCCCTCTGTAGTAAGATATTATGAAGGAGCAATGCTCACCCATGTTGCACAATGGGGGGTTAAACACTCCTTATGTAGATGGATGGCCATTGAACAGGCTTCATTGTCTTTTAGCTTAGAACTTAGAGACCTGATCTGGACACCCCAGCACTGTCGCAGAGAACTAGACCTGATAAATCCTATTGTCTGTGAATGCCTAAATGTTTGGGACAAACTTCATCATTCCCCACATATAGCCCGCACCCTTCCCCTATAACCTCACTTGCTGGCCTTCTTATGGGTTTGCAAGATACCCATCCACACAAATGGGCCCAGCTGGGGATCACTACAGTCTCTGACCTCTGGCTCACCACCCCAGGTGATAGTTTTAAGCACATCTCCCAGTTTAGAGCTGACCTCGTACTCCCCCGATACTTACCATTCGAATACCACAGAATCAAAAGCTTTCTGCTCAGTTGGGGTTTTAAGCCCATGCTGGCCCGCCCACTGACCCCTTGGGAGTCAGTCTGGAAGCAAGGTGACAGACTCCGTAGGCCTCAGTATTCCCATTACACCCTATTAGGCTATACTTCACTCTCAAATACTCCGCCCATCTTCAAAAGTGGGAGTCCCTCTTAGGGATTTCCGTAGCGTCAGAAACTTGGGGGCATTCTTTAGAACTCATGCAAAAGGCTATCCAGTGTACCACCCTGTACGAAACTTTCTACAAACTATTAGCACACTGGTATTATATCCCCACCAGACTATCTAAAATGTTTCCGAGTGCATCTCCGGACTTCTGGAGAAATTGTGGCCAGAGGGGTACCATATTGCATATTTGGTGGGAATGCCCCAAGCTATGCCCCTTATGGAACACTTGCTTTCTGGTATTGTCAGAATTAGGCATATCTCTCCATAGATAGCCTGCAGTAGCCCTGCTACACATAGGAATACACTCCTTACCAAAACATCACTCGTACATTTGCATATATATTTTCATGTCAATTAAACACACTATAGCATGTGAGTGGACAGAAAGTACACCCTCCGAACTGGTCCAAAATTTGTAGTTCAATGGCCTGCTTATGTACTATGGAGAAAGATATCTTTTATAAACTGGGTAACTCAGACCTATTCGAACTAACTTGGGCAGATTGGAAACACAACCATGACACGGTTTGGAAACTCAACCTCCTGTCCACAGACTGACCTGGCCTTCATAATAGAAAGCTAGTTCATTTCAGTAATCCTTACGACTTGCATCCCCTCCCCCCGATCTCCCTTCCCCTCCCTAAATTCTTACTCTGTACTTCAATTTTATTAGGGACGGATTGTCCTTAGCAGCACTTTAAATTTGTTTTCTATGTCGTTTGATGAAAGAACTTGATCTACTATGCCTATACAACTTCAATGTCCAGTTTACATCCATCTATATTGTTATGTTTTGGGCTGTGAGACCTTACTTGACTTCTTTCTTAATGTAACTCTCATTGAACATTAATAAAGCTTCTTTTAAAACTTAAAAAAAAATAATATATATATATATATATATATATATATATATATATATATGTTAAAAAAAAAAAAAAGTGAAAACAAAAAACAAATCCAGTAAACAAGCCAAGGTCAAATCCAGTATCAGTATCAAAAGGGATCAGGCATGAAAACAGTAAAAAAAACAACAAGATAAAACAGGCCCAGAGCACAGGAAGTGCTGTCTATGTAAAGTCTGCAGATGATTGTTTATCTGCAGCAGCTGGCAGGCAGGTGGAGCAAAAGAGTCATACAAAATAAGAGAAGTGGTTAAAAAAAATAATAGGCAAATGTCTAAAGCCTACCTGTATCTTAGATGTAAAAGGTAAGCTACAATAATGCAAATGCAGGTTCAATACCTATGTATGCCCAGATAATTGACACATAACAGATAGTCCTGTTTCTCCATTTCTTCGCATGTTGGTGCTGTTACCCAATCCCACACCTTTCCATGCTTTCTGTTATATATGACATCTTGTAGAAGTTATCTCGAAGAGGAATAATATAGTCTGTTCTTTAGTTCCAAAGTACTCTGGACTAAGGTTTTGCCTAATCCCAAAGGAAATATTGAACTCCTCCATTTGGATAGAGCATGATTAAAACTATCAACAGGAACTGTTCCACACTGCAAGTTAATATCCTGGAGAACAATGCAGCTCATGATATGCTAGAACACAAAAATATGTTGTCTTTTGATATGTTTTGCTTATGATTTTATTATTGTTCGGTCAAGTTCATCATAGTTTGGACATGGTGCTTCTACTTTGCTGACCACTAAAAAAATTATAAAACTTGGGAAAACTAATATCTCACTGAAAAAAACTTGCTGCAGTTTTGTACTTTGAAAATTATAGAATTGATAAAGATTTGTCAAAGCAATAAGCTGCAAGATTTATAATCATGGGAGCTGCATCTATCTCATAGACTTTAACTTCTCACCAAATAGAACAAGTTCCACTGTCAAAGATTCCGGCATCACAAAAACACATTCAAATCCTTACTAAACAAACCCCCTATCTAAAACAGTCCACACAGGATATACACAAAAGAAAACTTGGAAATAATTAAAGAAAAAGAAAAATTAGACATCCTCTATAGCTTTGAAATAGTGAGACTCAACCCTAAGACAAGATACTTTATATTTAGCAATAGAGTATAAATTCTGTATGGTCAAGTTCATTATAGTTTGGACATGGTGCTTCTACTTTGCTGACCACTAAAAAAATTATAAAACTTGGGAAAACTAATATCTCACTGAAAAAAAACTTGATGCAGTTTTGTACTTTGAAAATTATAGAATTGATAAAGATTTGTCAAAGCAATAAGCTGCAAGATTTATAATCATGGAAGCTGCATCTATCTCATAGACTTTAACTTCTCACCAAATAGAACAAGTTCCACTGTCAAAGATTCCGGCATCACAAAAACACATTCAAATCCTTACTAAACAAACTCCCTTTCTAAAACAGTCCACAAAGGATATACACAAAAGAAAACTAGGAAATTATTAAAGAAAAAGAAAAATGAGACATCCTCTATAGCTTTGAAATAGTGAGACTCAACCCTAAGACAAGATACTTTATATTTAGCAATAGAGTATAAATTCTGTATGCTTGGCTGAGGTTTAGGTGAACACACTAGTAAAACCTCTAGAATGCTCATTGTCGGAATGTTGTTCTGTCTAAAAGGTTTCTGGGATACGTCTTCTCTCCAGCTGGAATACATTTAATTAATTAAACAGATATATGAATATTTACAAAGGTGTTTTGCAAATGTTGCAGTTATTGTTTTTCTATCTTATAGCTGTTCTCATTTGGGTGTTGATGAACTAAAGGTCTCTGGACTGGTGAGATTATTTAAGAATTCTCGCAAGTACTTCTCTTTTAGAGGTAGAATAATCTAAAGACACTTTTTTCCCTGAAAAAAGGGTGTCTTGCTAAATGGGTGTATACTGCATTTCGGTTTGAAAAGTGCACAACAAACATCAGGCAAATACAATACAAATAATTGAACTATTCACACAAAAATTTGCAGCGGAACATTGTATTGTTAAGTTGCATCAAAAATCGTAATGAAATTGTTCACCAAAAATTGTATATTATCAAAAACTTTGTAGGTAAATTACACAGGAATAAATCGCGTTAACTATAATGCACAGCATAAATCATAATTTAAGTACACTGGATGTGCAAATAAAAGCAAGAAAATCATTCTTAAAAGTATAAAATACAAAGCGTAATTGTTGTTTTTTCTAAAATGGGCTGAACATGGGTGTTCCATATTATCGCCTAGATTACGAGTTTTGTCGGTAAAGACCCGCGGTGCAAACAAGCCTTTTTTTTCCAGCGCTCCCTTAAGACAACGCTGGTATTACGAGTTGTCTGAATGGCTGCGTTAGCCTCAGAAAAGGGAGCGTTGAGACAAATTTAGCTCCACTTCAACTCTCAATACCAGCGTTGCCTACGGTAGTGGTAAGCTGGAAAAACGTGCTTGTGCACGATTTCCCCATAGGAAACAATGGGGCTGAGCTGGCTGTAAAAAAAACTAACACCTGCAAAAAAGCAGTGTCCAGCTTCTAACGCAGCCCCATTGTTTCCTATGGGAAAATACTTTCTAAGTCTACACCTAACACCCTAACATGAACCCCGAGTCTAAACACCCCTAACCTTACACTTATTAACCCCTAATCTGCCACCCCCGCTATCACCGACACCTGCATTTAATTATTAACCCCTATTCTGCAGCTCCGGACACTGCTGCAACCTACATTATAGCTATGAACCACTAATCTGGTGTCCCTAACATCACCGACACCTATATTATATTTATTACCCCCTAATCTGCCCCCCCAACATTGCTGCCACCTACCTACACTTATTAACCCCTAATCTGCCGACCGGACATCGCCACCACTATAATAAATGTATTAACCCCTAAACTGCCGCACTCCTGCCTCGCAAACACTGTAATAAATTGAATTAACCCCTAATCTGCCCTCCCTAACATCGCCGCCACCTAGCTTCAATTATTAACCCCTAATCTCCCGACCCCAACGTCGCCGCTACTATAATAAAGTTATGAACCCCTAAACCTAAGTCTAACCCTAACACCCCCCTAAGTTAAATATAATTTTAATTAAACAAAATAATTTACTATAATAAAAAAATTATTCCAATTTAAAACTAAATACTTACCTATAAAATAAACCCTAATATAGCTACAATATAACTAATAGTTACATTGTAGCTATTTTAGGATTTATATTTATTTTACAGGCAACTTTGTATTTATTTTAACTAGGTACAATAGCTATTAAATAGTTAATAACTATTTAATTGCTACCTAGTTTAAAATATTACAAAATTACCTGTAAAATAAATCCTAACCTAAGTTACAATTACACCTAACACTACCCTATCAATAAATTAATTAAATAAATTAACTACAATTATCTAAACTAAAATACAATTAAATAAACTAAACTATAATACAACCCCCCCCCCACTAAATTACAGAAATTAAAACATTTTTACAAGAAGTTTAAACTAATTACACCTAATCTAAGCCCCTAATAAAATAAAAAGCACACCAAAATAATAAAATGCCCTGCCCTATCCTAAATTACAAAGTAATCCGCTCTTTTACCAGCCCTTAAAAGGGCTTTTTGCGGGGCATTGCCCCAAAGTAATCAGCTCTTTTACCTGTAAATAAAAATACAATACCACCCCAACATTACAACCCACCACCCACATACCCCTAATCTAAAACCCACCCAAACCCCCCTTAAAAAAACCTAACAGTAACCCCCTGAAGATCTCCCTACCTTGAGTCGTCTTCACTCAGCCGAGCCAAATTTTTCATCCAAGCGGGGCAGAAGAGGTCCTTCATCCGGTTGAAGTCTTTATCCAAGCGCGGCAGAAGAGGTCTTCCATCCGATTGAAGTGTTCATGCAAGCGGCATCTTCTATCTTCATCCATCCAGAGCGGAGCGGCAGCATCCTGAAGACCTCCGACATGGAACATCCATCCTGCCCGATGACTGAACGACGAATGACGGTTCCTTTAAATGACATCATACAAGATGGCGACCCTCGAATTCCGATTGGCTGATAGGATTCTATCAGACAATCGGAATTAAGGTAGGAAAAATCTGATTGTCTGATTCAATCAGCCAATCAGATTGAAGTTCAATCCGATTGGCTGATCCAATCAGCCAATCGGATTGACCTCACATTCTATTGGCTGTTCCGATCAGCCAATAGAATGCGAGGTCAATCCGATTGGCTGATTGAATCAGCCAATCAGATTTTTCTAACCTTAATTCCGATTGGCTGATAGAATCCTATCAACCAATCGGAATTCGAGGGACGCCATCTTGGATGACGTCATTTAAAGGAACCGTCATTCGTCATTCAGTCGTCGGGCAGGATGGATGTTCCGCGTCGGAGGTCTTCAGGATGCTGCCGCTCCTCTCCGGATGGATGAAGATAGAAGATGTCGCTTGGATGAACACTTCAATCGGATGGAAGACCTCTTCTGCCCCGCTTGGATGAAGAATTCGGCTCGGCTTAGTGAAGACGACTCAAGGTAGGGAGATCTTCAGGGGGTTAGTGTTAGGTTTTTTAAGGGGGGTTTGGTTGGGTTTTAGAGTAGGGGTATGTGGGTGGTGGGTTGTAATGTTGGGGGGTATTGTATTTTTATTTACAGGTAAAAGAGCTGATTATTTTGGGGCAATGCCCCGCAAAAAGCCCTTTTAAGGGCTGGTAAAAGAGCTGATTACTTTGTAATTTAGGATAGGGTAGGGCATTTTATTATTTTGGGGGGCTTTTTTATTTTATTAGGGGGCTTAGATTAGGTGTAATTAGTTTAAACTTCTTGTAATTTTTTTAATTTCTGTAATTTAGTGGGGGTTTTCTTGTATTATAGTTTAGTTTATTTAATTGTATTTTAGTTTAGATAATTGTAGTTAATTTATTTAATTAATTTATTGATAGGGTAGTGTTAGGTGTAATTGTAACTTAGGTTAGGATTTATTTTACAGGTAATTTTGTAATTATTTTAACTAGGTAGCAATTAAATAGGTATTAACTATTTAATAGATATTGTACCTAGTTAAAATAAATACAAAGTTGCCTGTAAAAATAAATATAAATCCTAAAATAGCTACAATGTAACTATTAGTTATATTGTAGCTATATTAGGGTTTATTTTATACGTAAGTATTTTGTTTTAAATTTGAATAATTTTTTTAATTATAGTAAATTTATTTCGTTTAATTAAAATTATATTTAACTTAGAGGGGGTGTTAGGGTTAGGGTTAGACTTAGGTTTAGGGGTTCATAACTTTATTATAGTAGCAGCGATGTTGGGGTCGGGAGATTAGGGGTTAACAATTGAAGCTAGGTGGCGGCGATGTTAGGGAGGGCAGATTAGGGGTTAATACAATTTATTATAGTGTTTGCGAGGCGGGAGTGCAGCGGTTTAGGGGTTAATACATTTATTATAGTGGCGGCGATGTCCGGTCGGCAGATTAGGGGTTAATAAGTGTAGGTAGGTGGCGGCGACGTTGGAGGGGGCAGATTAGGGGGTAATAAATATAATATAGGTGTCGGCGATGTTAGGGGCAGCAGATTAGGGGTTCATAGGGATAATGTAGGTGGTGGCGATGTACGGTCGGAAGATTAGGGGTTAAAAAAATTATATTATAGGGTTTGCGATGTGGGGGGGCCTCAGTTTAGGGGTTCATAGGTAGTTTATGGGTGTTAGTGTACTTTGTAGCACTGTAGTTAAGAGCTCTATGTTCCGGTGTTAGCCCATAAAGCTCTTAACTACTGACTTTTTTTTGCAGTTGGAGTCTTGTCGGTAGAGGCTCTACCGCTCACTTCTTCCAAGACTCGTAATACCAGCGTTAGAAAAATCCCATAGAAAAGATAGGATACACAATTGACGTAAGGGGATTTGCGGTAGCCTCGAGTCGCGGAAAGAAAGTGAGCGGTAGACCCTTTCCTGCCTGACTCGTAATACCAGCATTAGATAAAAAGCAGCGTTAGGACCCCTTAACGCTGCTTTTTAAGGCTAACGCAGAACTCGTAATCTAGGCGTAAATTAATAATATATTATATTTATTATATTTTTTCTCTAATCCTTGTGTAATTCTGTACAGTTTTTTTTCGCCAACTATCAGGCTTTTCTCAAAACACTGAAAATTCTTATAACCCTAATAGAAAAACACATCATAGGGGCGGAGCTAGCCAGCCTGTGAGATGGCTGCTTTTTCTTAGAGCTCCTGAGCACTTTCTGTTTGAGGACGCCATAGGCAAATGCCACACAACTATTAACAGCCACATTCTAGAGGAAATGTGAGATGACCCAACGCTGACCATCTTGGGAACGTTTCCCTTTAAATCTAAGGCTGCCTTTACAGCTCCGGACAAGTAACAAGCGGTTGCGGCGATCACTCAGAGACTTGTGTCACAGAGCTGAATAGCACCACTTTGGAGCCGTAGGAACTGCACAGATCAGTTGCTCAATTACCCTCGAGCAGCATCACGAGGAGAAGGTAACGAGCGGGTTGTTCAGTTTTGCAGAAGTGGAGGTGAGTTCCGTCGCAGGCCGGAGCCTGCTCTAAAGTAAACTATGCACTATCTGTAAAGTGCGGTGGGGGCCAATATTAAGGCACGCATAACACCACAGTGAATAGAGACTCTCCCCAGCACACAGATATAAATGGGGCTAGCTAAGATCTAGGACACATGTTAAATTCAAGCCTGCTCTAACATTAACAAGGCTGCCCTCCATCATGTAAATCTACTTTTACTCCTGCTCCAGCTTTAACCCCTGCACATCTATAAGCAGCACACCTCTGAAGGGAAGGCTACAGGGGAACTTTATTTATACCACTGACCATATATACCGCTTTGAGCTGGGAAGATATAAGCAAGCTTGTTTAGAGGAGGGTGTCTCTGCTTTTTGAAAGTGAGCAGAACTGAGATCTACTAAATAAAAATAAATAGGAGGAAACTTCTTCTATCCCACTGTCTATCACAAGGATTTCAGGCTCTTGTTCACCATTATCTTAATATAAACCTGTGGCTCGAACCTCTAATAGCACAGGGTAAAAATGTCGCCAAAGAAAGGCAACAAACCTAGCAAGAACAACAAACAGCTGAAAACCGCATCACATACGGTGAACACGTTTTTGAAGGCCTTAGAAGCAAAAACCAACACTATTGAGGAAGCTGATCCTCCTGACCAAACTTCATGTCAAAGTTCCTCAGAGTCTGACTGTGAACAACCCGCTGAAAATATCACCATACCCAAAGCCCTTTTTAATTCGATTCCCTTAAAAAAGGACTTTTCGTCATTGATTACACAAGTCAAGCAATGCATTAGGGACGAAATCTCAGACCTCAAGAAAGATATTTTAGAGATAGGACATAGAGTCGAATCACTTGAGGGCGCACATGCAGAGGCCATATCTGAGCTACACACCACTACTCAGCAGCAAGGAGTAAGCATCTCGGAGCTTGAGGACAAACTGGACGATGCGGAAAACAGCAGCAGGCGCCACAACATCAGACTGCGGGGAATTCCTGAAGCCATTTCTACACCTGATCTAGAACAGTATTTACAAGACTTCTTCAGCGCATTAAAAAAAGAAGAAAAACCTGCAAAAAATTGATATAGATAGGGCCCACAGAGCTCTACGCCCTAAATCACAAGGGGACCAACCGCCGAGAGACGTCATTGCTCGAATCACCAACTACCAAGTAAAGGAAGAACTGATGAAGCTAGCGAGGGAACAGCAACCCATCAGGCATGATAATGTGGAAATACAGGTGTTTGCAGATCTATCCCAGAGAACTCTTTCCAAGCGCAGAGACCTCAAACCGCTCACATTGCTTTTGAGAAAAAGAAATATCCCATACAGATGGGGATTCTCCTTTCACTTGATAATACTGTGGAGAGGTAGGCGCCTTTCCTGCTCCTCCGTTGAAGATATCCTACCTGTCTGTAAAGAGCTAGACATACAACCGCCACAATTAGAGGTAATTGCCTCTGCTCCCGACAAAGAACATAGATCCAGAGGACCCCCACCGTTACCACAGAGGAAAGAATGGATCCCAGCTCGTCAAAGGAGAGCACAAAAACCTCCCGCATCTCAGTCTCCTCCTGTGGGAGATAAAGGTTGACTTTGGACTGCTCTGGTAAATCTCATTTTTCTTTTTTCTCCACAGTGAAAAATTATAGTGTTTAGAGGTGATGAGTTTCTTAATTTAACAATGTACCTCCAAGTTCAATCTAGATAATATTGTTTGTATTATCACCACAAATTGTTTTTTAGGTCATCTTCACAGTATTGCATTGACTGATGATTACTGATTGTTGACTGTTAAATGTTTCCGAACGTTTTATTGTTCTCATCCAGTTGGGAAAATTTCTCCTTTAATTTAGAAATGTTCTATACAGTATATTGCTAGTAAAAAGTGTATCTTGTCCACTACTTCTCTCTGTCTTTGTGTTTATGTTTTCTTTTCTTTCTACTCCTTCTACTTTTCTTTCCTCTTGCTGTATACAGTCCACACCCATGCCGGTCCATATTACATATCCTCTGCCACCTGAGCTGACAAAGCTTACACTCTTACTTTATTTAAATGAGTAACCACACATCTCAGGATCTAGTTATCTTCACGCAAAATGTTAAAGGATTTAATTGCCCAAAAAAAAGGAGAATGGCCATTAATGATCTTCAGAAAAAAGGCGGGTATATACTGATGCTCCAAGAAACACACTTTAAATCCAAAAATATTCCCAAATACTTCTCCCCGCATTACTTACAACACTACCATAGCACAAATCCTAACAAGAAAGTCAATGGAGTCAGTATTTTGATTCATAAATCCTTGCCATTCATTAAAACACGGTCCATCTCAGATAGGGAGGGAAGATACATTTGCCTAAAGGGTTTGCTATTCGGCAAACTGGTAATGCTACTAAATGCATATGCCCCTAATTCCAGACAGGACAAGTTTAAAAATTCAATTTCCAATCTAATTATGAAAGAAGCTAAAGGCTCCCTTATTGTTGCAGGAGATTTCAATTTTCCTCTAGACCCCACAGTAGATTGCTCGAATCCAAAATCTAGAGCCAAAGTTCCAAATCTCGCCAAAATTTGGCGGAAATTTAAAATTTTGGGCCTACACGATGTGTGGAGATATTTCAACCCCCAAAAACGTGATTACACTTTTTTCTCACACCCCAACCATAATTACTCTAGGCTAGATTATATTTTGGTTGACCACCTAGTCTTATCCCACTCCAGGCAAGTACACATAAAACACACCTCCTGGTCAGACAACTCCTTGGTCTCATGTGCTATTAGATGGCCTTCAGCTCCACTCAGGGCCTTCCAATGGAGGTTAGATGACTCCATCTTACTAGACCCAACCCAGACCAAGCTCCTCTCAAAACACATAAAAGACTATTTTGCCCTCAACACCACACCAGGTATGAACACGGCAACCATTTGGGAAGCCCATAAGTGCACTATGAGAGGAGAATTTATTAAAGCTAAAGCGCAAATAAAAAAAAAAAGCAGAGCAGAGATAGAACTCCTATCCTCAGAAATAAATAACTTAGACTATGCCCACAAAGTTAACCCCCTAGATAATACCGTCCTGGAGGAACTTAGAACAAAGAGGGACAAGCTTAACTCCATCCTACAAATTAAATCTCAAAGACAATTACTCTTTCTCCAACAAAATTTCTATAGAGAGGGCAACAAGCCAGGGAAATATCTCGCGAGGGCCCTAAAAAAACAACAGCAGAAAACATATGTACACACAAAATCGGCACAAGGTAAACACATAGAAGACACCAACTCCATAGTGAATGAATTTAAAACATTCTACCATAAACTATATAATTTATTTCCTAACAGGGACCCCCAAAGACACCTTCAATTATGTAACCAATACCTTGACAATATCCTGATTCCCCACCTTACCCCTGAGCAGTGTGAGATTCTGGATCAACCCATTCTTTCATCGGAAGTGCAAGATGCGATAAAACATTTAAAACAAAATAAGGCCCCTGGCCCTGATGGATTTACGGGTCTATACTATAAAACGTTTGCTAATTTCCTAATTCCACATTTAACAGCCCTATTTAACTCAATCTCACCTTCACGCCCCTTCCCTGACAGTATGCTACAGGCCAATATTTCCATTATAGCCAAACCTGGCAGACCTCCAGATTCTCCTACTAATTATAGACCTATTTCCTTGCTCAATGTTGACCTAAAATTATACGCTAAGATTCTAGCCACCCAAATTAATCGATTCCTACCGTCAATAATCCATCAGGACCAAGTTGGTTTCGTGCCCCATAGAGATGCCAAAGATAACACAGTTAAAGTCCTTAACCTTCTTGAGTTAATTTCCCAGAATAAATCCCCGACTGTCTTCCTATCGACTGACGCCGAAAAGGCATTTGACAGACTAGACTGGACATACCTCCAAGAAACCTTAAGACGATTCAATTTCCCAAACTCCTTCATTCACAGAATATTTGCCTTATATGCTAACCCAACTGCGCAAATAAGGATAAAAGGCACACTCTCTGATCCTTTTGAAATCAGAAATGGATTTAGACAGGGATGCCCTCTTTCCCCTCTCCTATTTATACTATCCCTAGAACCATTAGCCATTAAAATAAAACGTAACAACCAAATCCAGGGGATTACTATTGGCAAACAATCCCATAAACTAGCGATATTAGCAGACGATATACTTCCATCTCTCACAAACCCTCTTCCCTCTCTCCATTCAACCATTTCAGAATTAGACCTTTACGGGAATGTTTCCAACTTCCTAGTTAACGTGACAAAATCTGAATATCTGCCTATCAATCTTTCCAACCAAACTCTAGACTCATTAAAACTGTCATGCCCCCTCAAACAGCAGACAAAATATTTAAAATAATTGGGTATCCGCATCACCCCTGATATGGCAGATCTCCGCACGCATAATTATGGTAGCCTAATCCCAGAATTTAAGACACTCAGATCTGCCTGGCTTCCCAAAAACATTTCATGGTTGGGCAGAATACATGCCACAAAAATGACCCTACTCCCGAAAGTACTATATTTGCTTCAAACACTCCCTATTCCTGGTACTCATAAAGATTTTAATATCTTACAAAAAATCATAAACTACTATATCTGGAGGCGCAGACCTCCGAGAATTAATAGAAACACACTATATAAACCCACCAGTGATGGGGGCCTAGGGGTCCCGCATCTTCATTCCTATAAGCTTGCAATCTCCCTGCAGAGAATTGCTGATTGGTGCAAACTAGAAGGCCCAAATTCCAAAATATGGGTCCAAATTGAAAATTCGCTATCAACATCACATAAGCTTGATGATATATGCTGGAACCCCGCGCATTTTAATAGACACGCTATAGCATCCTCTTCACTAACAAATGAAACGTGGTCAGACTGGAGACAAATCTGTAAAGCACCAAATAAAATATCTTCTAGATACTCCCCTCTCACCACTATCATAAATAACCCAGAATTCCCCCTGGGCTTAAACCAAATCTTCCCACACCTTCTAAACCCTATTAAGTCTCTCCCCGTGCATTTATTGACAGACAATACCCGTGTCCTTAAAACTAAAAATCAATTAGACACCTTGAACCACCCCTTTCTGGTTTCCTGGCTTAGGTTACATCAAGTGAGACACTATGTAGCTACTCACAAATTTAGGAAAGACCTGATAAGATCTCCTACCCCCTTTGAACAAATATGTATATCCGGAGAATATACCCCGGGAACAATCTCCAAACTCCATAAGTTAATCCTCTCCAAAACATTTCCTCTCCTCCCCTCTTACACAAAAAAGTGGGACTTAGAACTTAAGACTAACACTCCACCCAAACTTTGGACGCGTAGATTTGATAACCTAACACACTCAGCACACTCAATTCAGGCAAAAGAGACTAACATCAAAATAATGATGAGATGGTACTTGACTCCAAAAAGGTTAAAATCCATATATAAGAACGCCTCGATTTACTGCTGGAGAGGCTGCAGGCAGGAAGGACACAATTCTCACATCTGGTGGGAATGTGACCATATAAGACCTTTCTGGTCTGGAGTTTTTAAAAACATCAACAAAGTACTAGGCACAGATATATCCCCTACTCCATATTTAGTTCTATTATGTCAACCCCCAGCTATCACCTGCAAAATACGAAAGCACCAATACCAACTAATGCTAAATGCAGCAAATCAGTTAATCCCTAGAAAGTGGAAATCCACACTAATACCCACCATGCAAGAATGGAAAGCGCTAGTGCATAAAACTTTGCTCTTAGAGAGATTTCATTATTTTAAATTAGGTCAACTCTCCTTTTATCACGATATGCAGTTTTTGTGGGAATCTTTATTTATGCAGATTCACAGGCTCATTCCAGCTAATTGCGCCATACCAAAACATCTATATCTTCTTCAGTATCCTAAACTCATTTTCTCAATGTTATCATATGTTGAGGGTGGGTGATGTGGGCCGGGACGGACAAAGCCACTAGAAACTTAAAAATTGAAATTTCGACAGTCTAGCATTCCTGTTTTCTTCTCTTTTTCTTTACTTTCCTTCTTTAATGTATGTTAATTATTATCTTGAGAAAGGTTTACTTTTGTTGATATTAAAACAGAAGATACCTACAGACTATTTAGATGCGAGGAACTCACACTATCACTCAAATTGAACATGGATACCAACAGCCCTCTCTTTGAAATATTTAGGGTTCCTTTATACATAACTATTACAGGACTCCCCAACTTCACAGAACCCTAATGTCTTAGCGTTGGATGAAATAACATATGGACAATGGGCTGATGAGACAATCACACATTGTGGGTTTTTTTTTCTTCACGTCATATAAATATCTCAACATGGTATTAATCTGTCAAAGCAGTTTATGTAACAATACAACTGTAAACTGATTGTTTAATTTGTGTTAATCCTTTGATTTGAATTGAAAATAAAAATAAAACATAAATAAAAAAAAAGAAAAACACATCATATGAAAATATAGGCGATTGTAAGATGCTATGTGCAGAAAGCAGCATCAAGTGATATTGGCTGCAGGATTTCATTTTTAAAGTGCACCCCCTACTCTCTGCTAACTTCGCCCCACTGTGCAAAGTGTCCCTTTCTAGTGAGCTCCATTGCTTTCAATTGGAGACATCTCGCCACTCGCAGGGACGGACCCTTTTTTATGATAATTCGACTAGGGTAGCTCCTGCGAGGGTTGGCAAGAAAAATCACATCTGAAATTGTGTTAACATCATCAGGTCCTCTATGGGGGAAACAGCATGTATTGGTCTGTTAATGCTATTATAGATAAAAATGGCAGAAACGCACACTAATGAAACTGTGGAAAAGGTAGGTAAATCAATGCAGAATTTATTTCTTACATGATATTGGCTTTACAATGAGTTCCTTCAGCTACCTCATTGCATTGATATTTTAACCTAGTTATGGATTTACTGATTATTTTCTTTTTATATATGGGGGCCGAATTATCAAACTCCGAATGGAGCTTGATGCCCCTTGTTTTCGACGAAACTAAAGACCGCTGCTCTATAACTTGTGTGCCTGGACAGAAATCAACCCGAACTGATAAATGCCAACAGCATACAGCATTTATCGATGTGCAGCGGACATGATGCGCTACAACGTATCATGTCCGCTCGCACTTTGATAAATATGCCCCATGGTGTCTTTTTATTATTTACATTTCTGTTTGTCAGAATTTAATAAGTTCACATTGTTATATTGTGCAATAACAATTTTTTGTGTGTCTTATTTGATTAATACCCTAATGAAACTTTGTCTTGCAATGAACTTCTAGTACACACACACACATATATATATATATATATATATATATATATATATATATATATATATATATATATATATATATATATATATATATATATTCTGTATATATAAAACACTCAAACAAAAAAGCAGGGTTCTTAAAACTTTTTCACAACTCTATTTTTATGCTTGGGGTAGATTTAACTAGCAGTGGCCTAGATTTGGAGTTCGGCGGTAGCCGTCAAAACCAGCGTTAGAGGCTCCTAACGCTGGTTTTGGCCGCCCGCTGGTATTTGGAGTCAGTGATTAAAGGGTCTAACGCTCACTTTTCAGCCGCGACTTTTCCATACCGCAGATCCCCCTACGCCATTTGCGTATCCTATCTTTTCAATGGGATCTTTCTAACGCCGGTATTTAGAGTCGTTTCTGAAGTGAGCGTTAGACATCTAACGACAAAATTCCAGCCGCCTGAAAATAGCAGGAGTTAAGAGCTTTCTGGCTAACGCCGGTTCATAAAGCTCTTAACTACTGTACCCTAAAGTACACTAACACCCATAAACTACCTATGTACCCCTAAACCGAGCTCCCCCCACATCGCCGCCACTCGATTAAAATTTTTAACCACTAATCTGCCGACCGCCACCTACGTTATACTTATGTACCCCTAATCTGCTGCCCCTAACACCGCCGACCCCTGTATTACATTTATTAACCCCTAACCTGCCCCCCACAACGTCGCCGCCAGCTACTTAAAATAATTAACCCCTAATCTTCCGACCGCAAAGCGCCGCCACCTACGTTATCCCTATGTACCCCTAATTTGCTACCCCTAACACCGCCGACCCCTATATTATATTTATTAACCCCTAATCTGCCCCCCTCAACGTCGCCGACACCTGCCTACACTTATTAACCCCTAATCTGCCGAGCGGACCTGAGCGCTACTATAATAAAGTTATTAACCCCTAACCCGCCTCACTAACCCTATAATAAATAGTATTAACCCCCTAATCTGCCCTCCCTAACATCGCCGACACAGGCAAAAGAGCTGAAATTCTTGGGGCATGCCCCGCAAAGGGCCCTGTTCAGGGCTGGTAAGGTAAAAGAGCTTGTAACTTTTTTAATTTAGAATAGGGTAGGGAATTTTTTATTTTGGGGGGCTTTGTTGTTTTATTAGGGGGCTTAGAGTAGGTGTAATTAGTTTAAAATTGTTGTAATATTTTTCTTATGCTTGTAAATATTTTTTTATTTTTTGTAACTTAGTTCTTTTTTATTTTTTGTACTTTAGCTAGTTTATTTAATTGTATTTATTTGTAGGAATTGTGTTTAATTAATTTATTGATAGTGTAGTGTTAGGTTAATTGTAGGTAATTGTAGGTAGTTTATTTAATTATTTTATTGATAGGGTAGTGTTAGGTTTAATTATATCTTAGGTTAGGATTTATTTTACAGGTAAATTTGTTATTATTTTAACTAGGTAACTATTAAATAGTTCTTAACTATTTAATAGCTATTGTACCTGGTTAAAATAATTACAAAGTTGCCTGTAAAATAAATATTAATCCTAAAATAGCTATAATATATTTATAATTTATATTGTAGCTATATTAGGGTTTATTTTACAGGTAAGTATTTAGCTTTAAATAGGAATCATTTATTTAATAAGAGTTAATTTATTTTGTTAGATGTAAATTATATTTAAGTTAGGGGGGTGTTAGTGTTAGGGTTAGACTTAGCTTTAGGGGTTAATACATTTATTAGAATAGCGGTGAGGTCCGCTCGGCAGATTAGGGGTTAATAATTGAAGTTAGGTGTCGGCGATGTTAGGGAGGGCAGATTAGGGGTTAATACTATTTATGATAGGGTTAGTGAGGCGGGTTAGGGGTTAATAACTTTATTATAGTAGCGGTGCGGTCCGCTCGGCAGATTAGGGGTTAATAAGTGTAGGCAGGTGTCGGCGACGTTGAGGGGGGCAGATTAGGGGTTAATAAATATAATATAGGGGTCGGCGATTTTAGGGCAGCAGATTAGGGGTACATAGGGATAACGTAGGTTGCGGCGGTTTACGGAGCGGCAGATTAGGGGTTAAAAAAAATATGCAGGGGTCAGCGATAGCGGGGGCGGCAGAATAGGGGTTAATAAGTGTAAGGTTAGGGGTGTTTAGACTCGGGGTACATGTTAGAGTGTTAGGTGCAGAGTTAGGAAGTGTTTCCCCATAGGAAACAATGGGGCTGCGTTAGGAGCTGAACGCTGCTTTTTTGCAGGTGTTAGGTTTTTTTTCAGCTCAAACAGCCCCATTGTTTCCTATGGGAGAATCGTGCACGAGCACGTTTTTGAGGCTGGCCGCGTCCGTAAGCAACTCTGGTATCGAGAGTTGCATTTGCGGAAAAAATGCTCTACGCTCCTTTTTTGGAGCCTAACGCAGCATTTGTTTGAACTCTCGATACCAGAGTTAAATTTATGGTGCGGCCAGAAAAAAGCCCGCGGAGCGTTAACAGCCCTTTTACCGCCGAACTCCAAATCTAGGCCAGTGGATGCTGCTTTCTATGCCTAAAGTTTCCAGAAACGTAAGTTAAGAAGCAGCGGTCATAAAACTGCTGCTCCTTAACTAGTCCGCCACCTTTAACGTGACGGACTGCAATCATCCCGATCCGATCTGATCGGGATGATTGACACCCCCTGCTAGCGGGCGATTGGCCGCAAATGTTCAGGGGATGGCATTGCACAAGCATTTCACAAGAAATGCTTGTGCAATGTTAAATGCTGACAGCGTATGCTGTTGGCATTTAGCGATGTCGGGCGGACATGATTCGCTACAGCGAATCCTGTCTGCCTGGCACTTGATAAATTGACCCCTTGGTCTGAAAATTTCTGAAGATACTTTATTTCTGATTGTAACTTTAAAGTGTTGTATAGGTAATAACACACACTATCACACACACACACCACACACACTCTCATACAACACACATACCACACACATTCTCATACAACACACACCACACACACTCTTATCAACACACACACATCACACACACACTCATACAACTCACACACACTCTCATACAACACACACACATACCACGCACTCACATACAACACACACACACCACACACACTCTCAAACAACACACACACCACACACTTTCATACAACACACAAACACACCCCCTACACGATCATAAAACATGCACCGCACACACACACTCTAATACATCACACACAACACACACTCTCATACAACTCAAACACACACCCCATATACTCTCACATAACACACACACTGTCTTACAACTCCCACAACACACACTCTCATGCAAAGCACACATCACACACACTCTCAAACAACACACACACATCACACACTTTCATACAACACACACAACACACATTCTCATACAACACACACAACACACACTCTCATACAACATACGCCCCACACACACACTCTCATATAACACACACACACACACAAACACTGTCATACAACTGACACACACACACCACACACACTCTCCTACAATACACACACAACATACAAATATGTATATAGTATAAATTTATTATTATTCTGAGCAGGAATAATTGCGAATATAGCATGTAATCAAGGTATCATATATATTTATTTGCAATCAATGGATATTTTAAGATCTGGGCCAGTTTTCTCTCTGTACCTGTGTAACCCCTCCTGATTCAGGGATAAGCAATAAAAGATGGAGGTACTCACAATGGAAATGCACCCAATGGTGCTAACGGGTCAGACTGGAACCTTGCAGTGGTCCAGCTCACTGTATGCAGACAGGCTTGGCACCCACACAGAAAATAGGCACAGGCACAGGCACTGGTGCCTATATGGAGATTAGAAAACAGAGCTACCATAGCCTAGTACAGTTTTATATAGGCAGAGTGATAATGAATGGTTACACTTACAATGTGTAGCGCACCTCCATGTGCAGTAAAGGCAGACTGGGACCTCTCAACCGCCCAGCTGGATGTGCTTTCTTGCCAACTGGATCCACTCCAAAATATTTTATTTAAAAACAAAGCAACGCGTTTCTCAGCCTTTCAGGGGCTGTTTCCTCAGGCTATCCAATACAATACAGGGAGTGCAGAATTATTAGGAAAGTTGTATTTTTGAGGATTAATTTTATTATTGAACAACAACCATGTTCTCAATTAACCCAAAAAACTCATTAATATCAAAGCTGAATAGTTTTGGAAGTAGTTTTTAGTTTGTTTTTAGTTATAGCTATTTTAGGGGGATATCTGTGTGTGCAGGTGACTATTACTGTGCATAATTATTAGGCAACTTAACAAAAAACAAATATATACCCATTTCAATTATATATTTTTACCAGTGAAACCAATATAACATCTCAACATTCACAAATATACATTTCTGACATTCAAAAACAAAACAAAAACAAATCAGTGACCAATATAGCCACCTTTCTTTGCAAGGACACTCAAAAGCCTGCCATCCATGGATTCTGTGAGTGTTTCTGTTCACCATCAACATTGCGTGCAGCAGCAACCACAGCCTCCCAGACACTGTTCAGAGAGGTGTACTGTTTTCCCTCCTTGTAAATCTCACATTTGATGATGGACCACAGGTTCTCAATGGGGTTCAGATCAGGTGAACAAGGAGGCCATGTCATTAGATTTTCTTCTTTTATACCCTTTCTTGCCAGCCACGCTGTGGAGTACTTGGACGTGTGTGATGGAGCATTGTCCTGCATGAAGGATGCAGACTTCTTCCTGTACCACTGCTTGAAGAAGGTGTCTTCCAGAAACTGGCAGTAGGACTGGGAGTTGAGCTTGACTCCATCCTCAACCCGAAAAGGCCCCACAAGCTCATCTTTGATGATACCAGCCCAAACCAGTACTCCACCTCCACCTTGCTGGCGTCTGAGTCGGACTGGAGCTCTCTGCCCTTTACCAATCCAGCCACGGGCCCATCCATCTGGCCCATCAAGACTCACTCTCATTTCATCAGTCCATAAAACCTTAGAAAAATCAGTCTTGAGATATTTCTTGGCCCAGTCTTGACGTTTCAGCTTGTGTGTCTTGTTCAGTGGTGGTCGTCTTTCAGCCTTTCTTACCTTGTGCTTTTGGGCACTCCAGTGATGTTGCAGCTCTGAAATATGGCCAAACTGGTGGCAAGTGGCATCTTGGCAGCTGCACGCTTGACTTTTCTCAGTTCATGGGCAGTTATTTTGCGCCTTGGTTTTTCCACACGCTTCTTGCGACCCTGTTGACTATTTTGAATGAAACGCTTGATTGTTCGATGATCACGCTTCAGAAGCTTTGCAATTTTAAGAGTGCTGCATCCCTCTGCAAGATATCTCACTATTTTTGACTTTTCTGAGCCTGTCAAGTCCTTCTTTTGACCCATTTTGCCAAAGGAAAGGAATTTGCCTAATAATTATGCACACCTGATATAGGGTGTTGATGTCATTAGACCACACCCCTTCTCATTACAGAGATGCACATCACCTAATATGCTTAATTGGTAGTAGGCTTTTGAGCCTATACAGCTTGGAGTAAGACAACATGCATAAAGAGGATGATGTGGTCAAAATACTCATTTGCCTAATAATTCTGCACTCCCTGTAATAACAGATACACTTGCTATTTAAAACCACCCCAATCCTGTAATTGGTTAATTAACAATCAAAATCATCTGTGAGTTACCATGGTAGCCAAACCAATCTGTGCAAACAATCACATTGTTGCATAGATACTAGGACTACCATAGCAACCTAACATCAACAATAAAATGTATATATCGAATACATAACGTCACAAAATCTAAGCATACAATTAAACCCTTTATTATGTGATGTTCCATAATGTTGACTCATATAGAGCAATCATTTGTGAATATTAAGAAAAGGCCAAAATAAATACAGAATGTACATAAAAAAATATATAGTGTAATCAGAATATGCATATAAAATAGGATCAAACTATACATAAATATATAAAATAATCAGACCTTCTTGTTGAAATATTACATATTCGGATCACTTGATCTGTCTAAAGATTTATCTCAGAGAAAAAACCCCAATCTCCATACCTAATATAGATTTGTAGCTCAGTAAAAAAAGAATAAACTAGCGGTCTTTTTTTGTTTATTTGTAATAAATGTCCCACACTGTATTAGACCTTTGTATTGCCAAGATAAACTATACATGCATACTTATTGAGAGATCCATTGCTTGGAAGTTTTATATTCTATGGCTGTAATGTCGCCATCATACCAGACTACTGGGTCCTTCCCCAACCAGGGGGTGTGTGAGTCTTCAAACCCAACCAGAGCGGGCCCATAGGCTAGGCATAAGGGAAGGCAATTACGTCACATCTCAGAGCCCGCCCCCAGAACGTGAGCCATTCATTGTGTGTATATAAAAAACTCTAGCCGAAGGATTAACAATGGCTTAGCATCTGTGAAAAATGAATGTGACATGATGGTGATGGCCAGACCTAATAATGGAATATGAAAACAATAATAATACAGTGATATTAAAATGTTAGGGTATTGATATAAAGAGGATGACAATACCCATTTCCAATAAAATACGCTAGAGGAGTTGATTCATTGAACCAGTGTGCAATATGTGAACGACCCCATAATTGCAATAATAAACATCTATACTCCTCTAGAAACGCCCAAAACACAAAGTGGCAATAACAGCCACAAATAATAATGAACTAATAATAATTCATATATTGTGTGCTAATAATACTCAATAGTCTCTTAAAAGAACATAAAAAATACACTAAAGATATTAATGTACCCAAAACAAAGTGACTCCGATAATATAATATAAAAAAATACAGACTGTATCAACAAAGTTATTACCAAACACTAAGAAATAATAATAAAAATAGAAATATGCCAAATAGTGGAACTACTAGCTCCTAACACCCAGGAAAGATAAAACAGTGTAAGAATATCAAAAGATACAATAAGAAAAGTCAAGATCTATAACCGAAACGTGTGTGTAATTATATATGTACATATGACAAAAAATAATACTTGTTAAATCTAATTAAAAAATCTAAGTATGTATATGTGTAAAGACAGATGTAAATGTGTCAAATAAAATATAATGATGTCAAAGTGAAAATATCAAGAGATACAAGGGGGTGAGTCTACGTCTAACACCTCTACCCGTGTGTGAGTGGGTCCGTACATAAGAGATAAATGGCTATAATACTGCTAGGGACTAAACTATGACATGTGTAAATATAAATGTGCAAAAAGGAGTCTATATGGCAGAAATAGAAACTCATTAAGATATAATATAAAAGCTGCCATGTCAAGATTTTCGTTAAGGCCATTGGGTTGAAGTGTTTTTAGTTTGGTAATCCAATAGGATTTTCTTCTCCACAGGGTCATGAAGGCATTACTATTTGATCTAGGGATAGACTCAATGGGCAAAATACTCATGGGATTCTTATGATCTCCGTGAAAAAGTACACAATGTTTGGAGACACTGTGGGCTTTGGACTTAGTTTTAATGTTAGAAGCATGTTCCCCCCATCTTTTTTTCACCTTAGAGTAGAATATCCTCAGCAAGTGAACCTTCACTTGGTCAGATAAATAATAATAAATGATGTTTATCCAATAACTCCAATACTTATGTCCAGTAAAGTAAATGATGATGCAAGTGTAATGTCTAGAATGATTATGGCCAATGAAATATGATAATTCAGGTGTGATGAAAGAAAAAAGGTAAAATGTGAGAAAAAATCTTCTACTAGCCTGTACGTCCGGTAAGATAAATGTGGATATATATACAAATATATATGTATATAGGAAAAAATAAAATAATGATTGAAAATGACTCAAAAAAATGTCAAAGTGTCCAAATTATTAAAAAAGCCTTTCCGTGATAAACGTGAGATACAAAATATTCCAAAATGGTGGTGTGGAAAAATAGAAAACACAATTAAAAAGTGTAGAAGAATAACGTGATGAATTAACTTTCAAAATAGAAACTGCACTTAGATGTGCTCCTTAAATGTTCTCCTTAGGTGGGTGCATTGGTATCCTATTGGTATAACTTTCTGTATTCTTTGAGGTTACTAGTGGTGATATAGAGAAATTCCAAATATCCTCCTGCAAAAGAGATAGATAATGGTGTAGATTGCTTTAACATAAATAAAAGAATGAAATTAGGCTTACCAGTACTTCGGTCAACGCGTTTCGGCCCGTGATAGGCCTTTCTGAAGACTGTCAGCAGTAGGTTAAACCTTTCCACACCACAGTCAGTTCTGCATTCCGTATAGTGGTTTTTGCAAATTATGCCAAATATAGTAATGTAAATAGGGTCCCTTCAACATATGTTGGTACACTTAGCAATCCTTATTGTATATTCATGTACAGGACTTCGGGTCAGTTAAGGTCATGTGCTATGCACACTTAAAAACTTTTTAGCATATTCATAAGTATGACTGACCGGCTCCGGTCCATAGAGAGAGCTTTTATAGCGGTATGACTTTAACACTTATTTCAGTATATACGCTTAAGTAATAGCTTAATGGTTACTCACCGCCGCTCCTCTCCTCCTCAGAGACACTGACCCGAATCCTGTCAGCTGTGTACTTCCCGGAACCTTGTTCACGCCCCACATTGCAGAGCTCTACCCGGATTAAAGGTACCGATAGTATTCCAGAAAGAAAAAGACTCACCCAGGGAACTCTGTTAAAATCCAAATGCCTTTATTTCCTTTCACAATACATTAAAATTTAAATTTTTTCTTTGCAGCAGCAAAAGTAAAAGGATATTCCGTTATGGCTATAGGCCAAAACGCATCAGCTGACCCCTTGATGCTACTTTAGTGGATTAACATGTGTGTTTGACAAACAAATGCACGGAATATCCTTTTACTTTTGCTGCTGCAAATAATTTTTTTTAAATTTTAATGTATTGTGAATGGAAATAAAGGCATTTGGATTTTAACAGAGTTCCCCGGGTGAGTCTTTTTCTTTCTGGAATACTTTCTCAAGACTGGTTTACTAACTGTACCTGGTGGCCTTTTATAGTGGTGGACCAGCTATGGATGGAAATTCGCTAACCACTGTTACTTCTGGTTTCGGAAATTGTCTAATAGAACATTATTATACACATATTAGTGTCATATTCTTGTTCATTTTATGTTTATATTTACCCATTTGTAGTATGATAACACTTTGTCTTATTTCAAATTCTTACATTAATGTGCTGCTAGTGTACCTAGCCTCCATATCTTCGTGATGCCACTTCCGGTTTGATATTATTCTTGTTTTTGTAATTGCCATATATTGTTTACTTTTATCTCAAACAGTGTATTATGATCGCTTTAACTGCGATTCCTATTCGGATGATAGTATAAAACATTTTCATTTCTTAGATTTCTTGTTCTATAGAAGGTGCCGAATTTTTGTTTATCCTATTGGTCGTTACTATTACTGTTTTTTTCTAGGGTGTGTATTCATCTTTATATTCCTATTGGGTGCCTAATATTAAATGATGTTGGGAAATAATCACACTATAGTGAGGGAGCCTTCCACAATGACTTTTATTATAGCATTCTTATCATCAAAGTTAAAAATAGAAAGGTATCAATATAAACACTCGGACGTAAACAAGTTGCAGCTCTCTAGATCAGCATATAGGTATAAATAGATGCAATAAGTTGTGTTAATATTTAGGTATAAGTATTATATATACATCATTACCAATGGAAAGTAATACCCGCCCAGAGGTGGAGTCGCACATATATGGGACTTCCATATGCCTCACTTTAGGAGAGAATTTTATTGACTATCTGACCTCTATAAGCAAAATCAACTAGATATATTTAGATAAGCGTAGTGATCATATGAACGTAACCACATTTATTAGACGTTATGAATAAGCAGAATCAAACATATTTTTAAATATCTGCCATCAAACATTTTGTATCAGCATAAACTGCAACGCCAGTAAGGGAATAAACATATAATTATACCTCCAATTATTTCACAACATCATTTAATATTAGGCACCCAATAGGAATTTAAAGATGAATACACACCCTAGAAAAAAACAGTAATAGAACGGCAAATGACCAACGCCTGTAAACAAACGTGACATTACGACCAATAGGATAAACGAATATTCGGCACATTCTAAAGAACAAGAAATCTAAGAAATTAATATGTTTTATACTATCATCTGAATAGGAATCGCAATTAAAACGATCATAATACACTGTTTGAGATAAAAGTAAACAATATATGGCAATTACAAAAACAAGAATGATATCAAACCGGAAGTGACATCATGAATATATGGAGGCTAGGTACAATAGCAGCACATTAATGTAAGAATTTGAAATAAGACAAAGTCTTATTCAAACATAAAAGTAATGAACAAGAATATGACACTAATATGTGTATAATGATGTTCTATTAGACAATTTCCGAAACCGGAAGCAACAGTGGTTAGTGAATTTCCGTCCATAGCTGGTCCACCACTACAAAAGGCCACCAGCTACAGTTAGTAAACCAGTCTTGAGAAAGGCCTATCACGGGCCGAAGCGCGTTGCCCGAAGTACTGGTAAGCTTAATTTCATTCTTTTATTTATGTTAAAACGATCTACACCATTATCCATCTCTTTTGCAGGAGGATATTTGGAATTTCTCTATATCACAACTAGTAACCTCAAAGAATACATCAAGTCATACCAATATGATACCAATGCACTCACCTAAGGAGAACATTTAAGGAGTAAGTGACGGATACCCTGGCTACCCCGACTAGGTAGCTCCGCCAATGGGGTCCTGCTTCCTCCCTGCTGACTGCAGCTATGTAGCTAACAAGTGACCACAGCCTGTAGCCACCCCTGATGCCCAACAGCATCAGTACCCAGGGTCCCACCCTGTGGCAGACTCCAGCTACCCAGACTGGGTAGCTCTGCCTGAGGATCCTTTCTCTGCCTGGAACATGCTGCTATGTAGCCCAGGAAAGTAATTTTAGCTGGAGCCCACCCAAATAACTAGACAGACTAGCATTCAGGTGAAACAATAACTGTTTTTATTGAAAACACACACTCCTTTTATACAGACAGCTCATCTTGATAAGACCCTGGACAATCCCACTATTTTCCCACCATTCCCACCCCTCCAGACAGCCTGGCACCTCCGTAGCCTAGGAGGGTTTTCCTGGTCATACACCAGCTCTTCACAAAACAAGCAAACAAAAGCTTCCAGAGATTGTGGTTGCTCTGAGGAGCCCAAAACCACTGAGAAACAACAGGAGTGAGGTTGTAGGGGGGGTTGGGGGTAGCCTTAGCTGTCTGGTATCCATGACAGAGTACTTTTAAGGAGCACATCTAAGTGCACTTTCTATTTTGAAAGTTAATTCATCACGTTATTCTTCTACATTTTTTAATTGTATTTTCTATTTTTCCACACCACCATTTTGGAATATTTTGTATCTCAAATTTATCACGGAAAGGCTTTTTTTTAATCATTTGGACACTTTGCCATTTTTTTGAGTCATTTTCAATCATTATTTTATTTTTTCATATATATATATATATATATATATATATATATATATATATATATATATATATATATATATATATATATATATATATATATATATATATATATATATATATATATATATATATATATATATATATATATATATATATATATATATATATATATAAATAATAAACATCAGCGCTTGAAGAGTATGAGATATCTGTTTGTCTAGATATATAATCCCATCTATTATCCAGATTATATATGTGTATATTAGACTACTACAATTTCTGTAACCAACAGTCTCATGTATATAAAGATGGTTAGTCTATGGAAATATAAAAGTTCCTTATAATCCACAGTACAGGTTCCTGTGTGCTTTGAATGTATGGCAGCCCGTCTGAAAATAAAGGTGATCCCCTGCTGGGCGAGGTTCCTCTTGTTTATCTGAAAAAGTAGGTGACAAAACAGGCGCACAGGGCACACTTCGTGTAATACATTCTGGTAACAGAAAGAATGTGAAAAATCCATGCTCACCTGGTGTATCCTCACAGTATGAGGTATTTAAAGAGCCTTGGTGTTAGTAAAGTCTTCCTCCTCTTGCTTCTCTATTTCTCCACGATCCTAGAGTGCTTGTGGATTTTTCCCCTATTAAATTTGGAACCACCTTCAATGAGGGTCACTGTATTCCTTTTTTGCAAGACCAGTCTCCCTTTCCCTGTATCTTCTGTAACGTCTTTATGTCTAAGTGCCTTCACTGCAATTCCACTGTGAAAGCCATTAAGCCACCAATCAGCAAAATCAACCCATGTTTTGAAAATAAAATGGGCCTGCTACTAAACTTACATTCATGATTTTCAAATAAATAAATAAAATGAATAATAGGATTACATTAGAAAGTAGATTAAAATGTAATGCTCTACCATGAAATAAAATATGTGGGTTCAGTGTCATTGAAATATACATAATTAGTATAATACACAATATAATAAATGCTACTTACAGGCTTTAATTAGCAATTGTAGCACCCTGTAGTGCTTCTTTTCGCGAAGGTCCGAAACCCCCGGATGCAATGACGGTGCGACCGTCGGATGCCTGACACTCGTCTCAGCTGTGATGTGGGCCTCGTTGTATCCTCTTCCACTCTGTTGGGGTTGTGGATGGGAGTGAACAGCCACAGAAGACACGAATATCCAGAATCACCTGCGTAAAAGAAATAGAGCATTGATATTAGCAATCAGAATGAATAATATCTATAATATACATATGTGTAAATATATAATAGATATTTATCTATGAGGATTCCCTCTGGCATTTGTCCCCCCTGGAACTGATGGTAGATGGCAGAATTCAGGAGGATGAAGGAATCGTGGTTGGAATAAGGGAGTCCAGAGCGTATGCTCATTATCCTCAACCTGGCGTCACAGATGACCTGGATATTAAGTGAGTGGTTATGCTTCCAGTCCCGTTATGGCTCCTCTCTACCTCTGGGAGGCTGCACCAATATATGTGTACAATCTATAGCCCCCAATACTCTTGGCAACCCAGCAAGATTAAAAAAAATGGAGCTTGACAGCATATAGTCCTTTAACACAACTATATAAATGTTAATGGCTGAAACAATAAGTAACAAAACTGAATAAAACAAAGTTGAATTGAATATTTATGAATTTGGAATTGATCTTATCTAAACTACAAGACCCCTCAACAGCCTAGTATGGGCTAGAAAGATTATAAGTGCTGTAGTAAATATTTTTTTTTCTGTTAGTGAAAACATCACTAGCATTAAAGGGACACTGAACCCAAATTTTTTCTTTCGTGATTCGTGAGATAGAGCGATTTTAAGCAACTTTCTAATTTACTCCTATTAGCTAATTTTCTTTATTCTCTTGGTATCTTTATTTGAAATGCAAGAATGTAAGTTTAGATGCCGGCCCATTTTTGGTGAACAACCTAGGTTGTCCTTGCTGATTGGTGGATAACTTCATCCACCAATCAAAAACTGCTGTCCAGAGTGCTGAACAAAGAAAAAAGCTTAGATGGCTTCTTTTTCAAATAAAGATAGCAAGAGAACGAAGAAACATTGATTATAGGAGTAAATTAGAAAGTTGCTTAAAATTGCATGCTCTATCTGAATCACAAAAGAAAAAATTTGGGTTCAGTGTCCCTTTAAGCTTTTTGCGCTTGTTGAGTTCTGCTGGTATTACAAGTTGAAAAAACCCTTCTTTTGCCCTAGCGGTAACAAGAAAAGTGCAAAAATCCTAAGCAGAGTTTTTGCATGCATTCCCCCATAGAACACCCTACCATAAGCCCCTTACCTATTAACCCATAAACTGCCATCCTCCCATATTGCAAACACAAAATAAAAGTATTAACCACTAAACCACCATCCCCCCACATCACAAACACTAAATAAATGTATTAACCACTAAACTGCCATCCCTCCACAAAGTCATAAACTTACATCTAAACTCCCTAACCTAACACACCCTAACTTAACCCAAATTAAAATACACTACAAATTAAAAAAAAAAAAAAATACCTGCAAAAATAAATTAAACCTAATCTTACCTTTAAAAAAATCATAACATTATAAAAAATAAAAAATCCTAACCTTACAAAAAATAGGAAATCATAACATTACAAAAAAATATTTTTTATCATGTTAGGATTTTTTTAAAGGTAAGATTAGGTTTAATTTATTTTTGCAAGATTTTTTTTATGTTAGGATTTATATTGAAATGTTTGTGTATTTTAATTTGGGCTAAGTTAGGGGTGTTAGGTTAAGGGGTTTAGATGTTAGTTTATGACTTTGCAATGTGGGGGCTGTCAGTTTAGGAGTTAATAGTGTAGTTTATGACTACGATATGGGGGGATGGCAGTTTAGGTGTTAATAGGTGTTATTTAGTGATTGCGTTGTGGGCGGAATGGCGGTTTAGGGGTTAAAATTTTTATTTAGTGTTTGTGATTTGTGGGGAGGGCAGTTTAGGGGTTAATAGTTTATTTAGTTACTTTGCGATGTGGGGGATGGTGATTTAGGGCTTTAAACTTATATTTAGTGATTTAGGGATGGTCGTTTAGAGGTTAATAGATTTATTTAGTGTTTGCAATGTGGGGGATGATGGTTTAGGGGTTAATAGTTTTATTTGGTGTTTGTGATGTGGGGGGATGCCGGTTTAGGGTTTAATAGTTTTTAGTGTTTGTGATGTGGGGGGATGGCAGTTTAGAGGTTAATAGTGTAGTTTATGAGTCTAAGTGTATTTTGTAATGTATTTTTGTTGTGTTTTGTGCAACTTTTTATTTCGGAAACTAGTTTACAACAGCTTTTACATTGCGGAAAGGATTGAAGCGTAAAAGGCAATTGCGCTAGCACTTGTAATCTAGCCCTAAATTTTCATAAATCTAACCCAATGTGTATTCTTTGTTCTTTGTCAGAAAAACTAGTAATATTTCCAGCATACAAAAAAAAAAGGAAAATAGAGAAAGAAGGACAATTAAGAGCACTCAAGAGGACATGTGATACATATATTATTGTTGGCAAGGGAAATCCCAACAAAGATAAAGAAATGAAAAAAAAAAACATTTATTGCTGATTAATAAAATTGTGTATATCAAGCAATGTGTATATTAAAACTTGGATTAAAAAAGTATAGAGTACCAGTAGCTTGCAAAGGAGGCACAAAATATAATGGTCAAATAATGGACAACACACAGACTAGCACAAACAAATTGCTAAGGTACTGCAGGGAAACTATATCTAAAAAAAGAGGATTAACCTTACAACAATTAAGCTATAAACTGCAGTCACCAAGCCAGTAAGTGCCGGTCTATGTGAAAATTATGACTAGAAAAACTAATAAAATGAGCCGTGAAAAATAGCTGTGGAGAACAGAATTATTGCAACTACTGGCCTCAAGGAATACGCCTGATGTGCATTTCGCCGTTAACCGGCTTTGTCAAAGAAAGCCCCCCTGCCTAAAAGCTATCTCTTAGCCAATAAGGAGTGAGTAACAATACACATCCCTGTGATACACCTATCACGTTAGTCTTATTGCTATTGGATAAGCAATAAGGCGGCAAATTAGATGTTGGCAAAAACGTTATGTAAACATTACACAAGTGATCAGATTATTAATATAATGAAAAGTACAAGATATATAATCATTGCTATAAATAATGTAAATAATAGCCGTATTCTAAACTAAAGTTACCATCAACAAGCTAACATGTACCCTACCCCCTGCAGAGGAGAATGATAATACTTTCATACGAATTTCAAGATGTTTGGGAGTAAGTGTTCTTTCAGAAAAATTGATCATCTGTAATTTATTATTATCCCTCACTACTTGGGTCATTTGCCCCAATCCTCCCTCCTCCTGTACCGATTGTCCTTCCTGTATCCCCATCTTATTGCTATTGGATAAGAGGACATCATGTGGTAAGGGCGGCAAATTAGATGTTGGCAAAAACGTCATGTAAACATTACACGAGTGATCCGATTATTAACATAATGAAAAGTACAAGATATATAATCATTGCTATAAATCATGTAAATAATAGCCGTATTCTAAACTAAAGTTACCATCAACAAGCTAACATGTATGGGGCGTTCACACCACAGGCCGTTAGTGGATAGTTTGGACAGAAAAAAGATAGCATAGATTAAGTGTGTCCATAAGTGCATATTGTATCAATTAATTAGAGAGCATATCAGAATAACAGAATTGATGGTAGAATAAAGAAATTATTTGACAGCGGACTGAATTACTATACTAAAGCCAAAACACGATATGTGTACTGCATTACCATAATGCCTATATATGATAAGGGAGGAGCTGGTTATATAGTTATGTAGAAACAAATTTTCATTAAAACATTGCATATCGCATTAGAGTAAAAAACTCCTGATAGACCTAGGATACAGTAACTAGAGCAAAATATTAGTATGTCCATAAGTACACGTCATATTGGTAACCACAGAGAGCATATTAGAATTATAGATTTGATGGTAATAGACATAAAAGTATATAAAAGAGGACTGAATTAACATATGCTAACCAAAACACGATATGTATATTACATGTGATTTGAGATAGTGTCGGGCCACAGGCGTCAAAATTTTACCCTTCTTCTTGTCAATCTCACAATTCTTGATACTATTTATGTGTTCACCCAGCCTGGTACATAATTCACGAGTAGTGAGTCCTATATATATTTTACCGCAAACGCACAATAAGCAGTACACAACATTCCTAGTTCTATAATTGGCAAATCCGTGCATCCTCTTAATTCCACCTATGAGCGTACCAAATTCACTCTCATTGTGGATATATTTGCAAAAGCTACATGAGCAACAAGGGTATGTTCCACATATCTTTTTATTACTCGGTTTTCTTCTGATCAAATGACTTCTAACCAGTTTATTACTGATTGCTGGGGCTCTTTTCCAACTAGTATGGATCTTATCTCCCACAAATTGGGATAGATCCTTATCAGATTTCAGAATACCAGTGTGACGATTTAGTATTTCATTTATGATCTGATGCTCTGAATTGAATATGCTCACAAACCTCACTTTTTCATCAGTAATATTGATTTTCTTGGTGTTCTTTTTAGCTCTCTGACAGACTTTATGAATTATTTGGCGTGTGTATCCCCTTTCCGGCAGACGTGTGTTTAGTTCTTTAGCTCTTTCATAAAATATGCCATCATCCGTACAGTTCCTCCTAATTCTTAAAAATTCCCCAGTTGGGATGGCTCTTTTTGTTTGCCAGGTATGGCAACTGTCAAATTGTAAAATATAATTAGTCGCTGTGTCTTTTCTGTATAGATCAGTTTTCAGTTTGTTAAGGTTATCTTTATAAATTTTCACGTCCAAAAATTCCACCTTTTCTTTACTCATATTGTAAATACGTTTTAGATTCAAATAATTTGTGTTGCGTATAGATATAAACTGTTTGAAGAGTGTCTCACTCCCTGTCCAAATAATAAACAGGTCGTCTATATACCTGCACCAAAGGCTTATATATTGAGTGTAATGAAACATATCTTCACCAAAGACAATTTCCGTTTCCCACCAGCCTAGATAGATATTGGCATAGGTGGGGGCAATTGATGAGCCCATTGCAGTGCCCTGAATCTGTAAATAGAAATTGTCATTAAACACAAAATAATTGTGTTTTAAAACAAAATTGAGTAAGGATAGTATGACCTCATTCCGTTTTGCTTTTCTGAGGTCTCCATACTGAGGAAGTAGCGTACTGCCCCACAGAATTATCATACTTAATAGATGTGTAAAGGGATTCTACATCACAGGTTATGAGTATAGCATCATCTTCAACTGATAAATCATTAAAGGGACACTGAACTCAATTTTTTTCTTTCGTGATTCAGATAGAGCATGCAATTTTAAGCCACTTTCTAATTTACTCCTATTATCGATTTTTCTTCGTTCTATTGCTATCTTTATTTGAAAAAGAATGCATCTAAGCTTTTTTGGGGGTTCAGAAATCTGGACAGCACTTTTTTATTGGTGGATGAATTTATCCACCAATCAGCAAGAACAACCCAGGTTGTTCAGCAAAAATGGGCCGGTATCTAAACTTACATTCTTGCATTTCAAATAAAGACTAAGAGAATGAAGAAAATTTGATAATAGGAGTAAATTATAAAGTTGCTTAAAATGTCATTCTCTATCTGAATCATGAAAGAAAAAAATTGGGTTCAATGTCCCTTTAACTTTACTAAGGATGTCCATAGTGTCTCTGATAAATGACAGTAAGGACCAAACTATACCACGTAAGTATAGATCTAGGAATCTGCTTTGGTCTCCCAGGTTTTTTCTTGTTCTATGTTCTTGTGAACTTTTGGTAAAAGATATAGCGTGGACACTTTAGAGTTTTTGACTTGTAGAAATTGCCATTCTTTTTGGCTTTTGTGACCTTCCAATTTTGCATTTTTAAGCATAGTAATATATTGTGCCCAAAACTGGGAAGTCAGATTCTAATATGCTCTCTTCTATGCTCTCTGTGGTTACCAATATGACGTGTACTTATGGACATACTAATCCATATTTTGTTCTAGTTACTGTATCCTAGGTCTATCAGGAGTTTTTTACTCTAATGAGAGATGCAATGTTTTAATAACAATTTGTTTCTACATAACTTTATAAGCAGCTCCTACCTTATCATATAAAGGCATTATGGTAATGCAGTACACATATCGTGTTTTGGCTTTAGTATAGTAATTCAGTCCGCTGTTACATAATTTCATGCCTTCTACAATCAATTCTGTTACTCTGATATGCTCTCTAATTAATTGATACAATATGCACTTATGGACACACTTAATCTATGCTATCGTTTTTCTGTCCAAACTATCCACTAATGTCCTGTGTTGTGAACGCCCCAAACATGTTAGCTTGTTGATGGTAACTTTAGTATAGAATATGACTATTATTCACATGATTTATAGCATGGATTGTATATCTTGTACTTTTCATTATGTTAATAATCGGATCACTCGTGTAATGTTTACATGACGTTTTTGCCAACATCTAATTTGCCGCCCTTACTACATGATGTCCTCTTATCCAATAGCAATAATATGGGGATACAGGAAGGACATCTTGAAATTCGGTCTAAAGTATTATCATTCTCCCCTACAGGGGGTAGGGGAGAATGATAATCCTTTAAACCGAATTTCAAGATGTTTGGGAGTAAGTGTTCTTTCAGAAAAATTGATAATCTGTAGTTTATTATTATCCCTCACCACTTGGGTCGTTTGCCCCAATCCTCCCTCCTCCTGCATAGGTGTATTACAGGGGTGTGTATGGTTAATCACTCCTGATTGGCTAAGAGATAGCTTTTAAGCAGGAGGGCTTTACCAATTTGGGTTAGCCTTCGACAAAGACAGTTAACGGCAAAATGTGCATCAGGTGTATTCCTTGAGGCCAGTAGTCACAATAATTCTGTTCTCCACAGCTATTTTTCACAGCTCATTTTATTAGTTTTTCTAGTCATGGTTTTCACATAGACCGGCACTTACTGGCTTCGTGACTGCAGTTTATAGCTTAATTGTTGTGAGGTTAATCCTCTTTTTTTAGCTATAGTTTCCCTGCAGTACCTCAACAATTTGTTGGTGCTAGTCAGTATGTTGTCCACTATTTGACCATTATATTTTGTGCCTCCTTTGCGAACTACTGGTACTCTATACTTTTTTAATCCAAGTTTCAATACACGCCTTGCTTGATATACACAATTTTATTAATCAGTAATAAATGTTAAGTTTTATATTTCTTTACCTTTGTTGGGATTTCCCTTGCCAACAATAGTATATGTATCACATGTCCTCTTGATTGCCCTTAATTGTCCACCTTTCTCTATTTTTTTCATGTAATTGGCAAGAGTACATGAGCTAGTGATGTATGGGATATACAATCCTACCAGGAGGGGCAAAGTTTCCCAAACCTCAAAATGCCTATAAATACACCCCTCACCACAGCCACAATTCAGTTTTAAAAACTTTGCCTCCTATGGAGGTGGTGAAGTAAGTTTGTGCTAAGATTTCTACGTTGATATGCGCTTCTCAGCATTTTGAAGTCTGATTCCTCTCAGAGAAATTGGTTGCAGCCTGTCGTAACCTTCAGTCTCAGTCATTCCCTTCAGTAGCTATGTGCATGGAAGTTTTAGGTCTCATGACTGCAGCATCAGACGCGATCCCCTTTGCTCGTTTTCATATGAGACCTCTCCAGTTTTGTATGCTGAACCAATGGTCCAGGGATTATACAAGGATATCACAATTAATATCCTTAAATCCCAATGTTCAACTTTCTCTGACTTGGTGGTTAGATCACCATCGTATAATTCTAGGGGACTCTTTCGTTCGTCCAATCTGGACTGTGATCACAACAGATGCGAGTGCTGTTTGGGGATCTCTGACAGCACAAGGGGTTTGGAAATCTCAAGAGGCGAGATTACCAATCAATATTTTGGAACTCGGTGCAATTATCAGGGCCCTTCAGTTTTGGCCTCTGTTGAAGAGAGAACCGTTCATTTGTTTTCAGACAGACAATATCACAACTGTGAACATATGTCATTAAAGGGACACTGAACCCAAATTTTTTCTTTTGTGATTCAGATAGAGCATGCAATTTTAAGTAACTTTCTAATTTACTCCTATTATCAAATTTCCTTCATTCTCTTGGTATCTTTATTTGAAATGCAAGAATGTAAGTTTACATGCCGGCCCATTTTTGGTGAATAACCTGGGTTATTCTTGCTGATTGGTGGATACATTCATCCACCAATAAAAAAAGTGCTGTTCAGAGTTCTGAACCAAAAATAGAAGCTTAGATGCCTTCTTTTTCAAATAAAGATAGCAAGTGAACGAAGAAAAATTGATAATAGGAGTAAATCAGAAAGTTGCTTAAAATTGAATGCTCTATCTGAACCACGAAAGAAAAAATTTGGGTTCAGTGTCCCTTTAATGAGGGTGGGACTCACAATCCTCAAGCTATGAAAGAAGTATCTCGAATACTTGTTTGGGCGGAATCCAGCTCCTGTCTAATTTCTGCAGTTCATATCCCAGGTATAGAAAATTGGGAAGCGGATTATCTCAGTCGTCAGACTTTACATCCGGGAGAATGGTCTCTCCACCCAGATGTGTTTTCTCAAATTCTTCAGATGTGGGGGCTTCCAGAAATAGATCTGATGGCATCTCATCTAAACAATAAACTTCCCAGGTACGTATCCAGGTCCAGTGATCCTCAGGCGGAAGCAGTGGATGTGTTGACACTTCCTTGGTGTTATCAACCTGCTTATATTTTCCCGCCTCTAGTTCTTCTTCCAAGAGTGATCTCCAAAATCATCATGGAGCAATCGTTTGTGCTGCTGGTGGCTCCAGCATGGCCTCACGGGTTTTGGTATGCGGATCTTGTTCGGATGTCCAGTTGCCAACCTTGGCCACTTTCATTAAGGTCAGACCTTCTATCTCAAGGTCCGTTTTTCCATTAGGAAAGTGACTTATGGGATATACAATCCTACCAGGAGGGGCAAAGTTTCCCAAACCTCAAAATGCCTATAAATACACCACTCACCACACCCACAATTCAGTTTTAAAAACTTTGCCTCCTATGGAGGTGGTGAAGTAAGTTTGTGCTAAGATTTCTACGTTGATATGCACTTCTCAGCATTTTGAAGTCCGATTCCTCTCAGAGTACAGTGAATGTCAGAGGGATGTGAAGGGAGTATCACCTATTGAATGCAATGGTTTTCCTCACAGCAATCTGTTTCATAGGTTCTGTTATCGGTCGCAGAGATTCATCTCCTACCTCCCTTTTCAGACCGACGATATACTCTCATGTTCCATTACCTCTACTGATAACTGTTTCAGTACTGGTTTGGCTATCTGCTATATGTGGATGGGTGTCTTTTGGTAAGTATGTTTTCAATACTTAAGACACTCTCAGCTATGGTTTGGCACTTTATGTATTTATATAGTTTCAGTTTCATATCTGGGAAATGCTTTTTTATGAAAATGTATTTCTTACTTGGGGTATAGTCTCCTTTTCAAATTGACTGTTTTTTAAATTCGCGGGCAGAATTAGGCTCGCGAGGGCGCAAAATGCCAAAGTTTGTTGCGTCATTCTTGGCGCAAGATTTTTTGGCGCGAAGTTACGTTCGTTGACGCAAATTCATCATTTCTGGCATCTTAGTTGATGCCGAGTCCTTCACAAGGTTGCATCATCTATGACGTGAGTATGTCGTTTCTGAATGTTTTTGGCACAAAAAAATATTTTTCTTTTTGAACAGTCAAGAGACGTTTGAAATTGGTTGCAGCCTGTCGTAACCTTCAGTCTCAGTCATTCCCTTCAGTAGCTATGTGCATGGAAGTTTTAGGTCTCATGACTGCAGCATCGGACGCAATCCCCTTTGCTCGTTTTCATATGAGACCTCTCCAGCTTTGTATGCTGAACCAATGGTGCAGGGATTAAACAAGGATAACACAATTAATCCTTAAATCCCAATGTTCAACTTTCTCTGACTTGGTGGTTAGATCACCATCATATTATTCTAGGGGCCTCTTTCGTTCATCCAATCTGGACTGTGATCACAACAGATGCGAGTCTTTCAGGTTGGGGAGCTGTTTGGGGATCTCTGACAGCACAAGGGGTTTGGAAATCTCAAGAGGCGAGATTACCAATCAATATTTTGGATCTCGGTGAAATTATCAGGGCCCTTCAGTTTTGGCCTCTGTTGAAGAGAGAACCATTCATTTGTTTTCAGACAGACAATATCACAACTGTGAACATATGTCATTAATGAGGGTGAGACTCACAGTCCTCAAGCTATGAAAGAAGTATCTCAGATACTTGTTTGGGGGGAATCCAGCGCCTGTCTAATTTCTGTGGTTCATATCCCAGGATTGGGAAGCGGATTATCTCAGTCGTCAGACTTTACATCCGGGAGAATGGTCTCTCCACCCAGATGTGTTTTCTCAAATTGTTCAGATGTGGGGGCTTCCAGAAATAGATCTGATGGCATCTCATCTAAACAATAAACTTCCCAGGTACCTATCCAGGTCCAGTGATCCTCAGGCGGAAGCAGTGGATGCGTTGACACTTCCTTGGTGTTATCAACCTGCTTATATTTTCCCGCCTCTAGTTCTTCTTCCAAGAGTGATCTCCAAAATCATCATGGAGCAATCGTTTGTGCTGCTGGTGGCTCCAGCATGGCCTCACGGGTTTAGGTGTGCAGATCTTGTTCAGATGTCCAGTTGCCAACCATGGCCACTTCCATTAAGGTTGAACCTTCTATTTCAAGGTCCGTTTTTCCATAAGGATCTCAATTCAAAATTTGAAGGTATGGTCGTATGGAAATTGAACGCTTAGTGCTTAGTCATAGAGGATTTTCTGACTCAGTGATTAATACTATGTTGCAGGCTCGTAAATCTGTTTCTAGAAAGATTTATTATCGAGTTTGGAAGACTTGCATTTCATGGTGTTCCTCTCATAAATTATCTTGGCATTCTTTTAGAATTCCTAAAATTTTACAGTTTCTTCAGGATGGTTTGGATAAGGGTTTGTCTGCAAGTTCCTTGAAAGGACAAATCTCTGCTCTTTCTGTTTTATTCCACAGAAAAATTGCTAAACTTCCTGATATTCACTGTTTTGTACAGGCTTTGGTTCTAATCAAGCCTGTCATTAAATCAATCTCTCCTCCTTGGAGTCTTAATTTGGTTTTGAAGGCTTTACAGGCTCCTCCATTTGAGCCTATGCATTCTTTGGACATTAAACTACTTTCTTGGAAAGTGTTGTTCCTTTTGGCCATCTCTTCTGCTAGAAGAGTTTCTGAATTATCTGCTCTTTCTTGTGATTCTCCTTTTCTGAGTTTTCATCAGGATAAGGCAGTTTTGCGGACTTCATTTAAATTCTTACCTAAGGTTATGAATTCTAAAAACATTAATAGAGAAATTGTTGTCCCTTCTTTGTGTCCTAATCCTAAGAATTCTTTGGAGAGATCTTTACATTTTTTGGATGTGGTGAGAGCTCTGAAATATTATGTTGAAGCCACTAAAGATTTCAGGAAGACTTCTAGTCTATTTGTTATCTTTTCTGGTTCCAGGAAAGGTCAGAAGGCTTCTGCCATTTCTTTGGCATTGTGGTTAAAGCTTTTGATTCATCAAGCTTATTTGGAGTCGGGTAAAGCCCCGCCTCAGATAATTACAGCTTATTCTACTAGATCAGTTTCCACTTCTTGGGCTTTTAAGAATGAAGCTTCAGTTGATCAGATTTGCAAAGCAGCAACTTGGTCTTCTTTGCATACATTTACTAAATTCTACCTTTTTGATGTATTTGCTTCTTCAGAAGCAGTTTTTGGTCGGAAAGTTCTTCAGGCAGCTGTTTCAGTTTGATTCTTCTGCTTATGATTTAAGTTTTTCTTTTTGTTTTTTGAGAATAAACTTATATTTGGGTTGTGGATTATTTTTTTTCAGCGAAATGTCTGTTTTTTTTTGTCCCTCCCTCTCTAGTGACTCTTGCGTGGAGTTCCATTGGGTATTGCTATCCCATACGTCACTAGCTAATGGACCTTGCCAATTACATGAAAGAAAATATAATTTATGTAACCTGATAAATTCATTTTTTTCATATTGGCAAGAGTCCATGAGGCCCATCCCCTTTTTTTATGGTTGGTTATGTTTTTTTTGTATAAAGCACAATTATTTCCAAAATTCCTTTGTTGATGCTTTTTACTCCTTTCTTTATCACCCCACTTCTTGGCTATTCGTTAAACTGAATTGTGGGTGTGGTGAGGGGTGTATTTATAGGCATTTTGAGGTTTGGGAAACTTTTCTCCTCCTGGTAGGATTGTATATCCCATACGTCACTAGCTAATGGACTGCCAATATGAAAGAAATGAATTTATCAGGTAAGTTCTTTCATAAATTATGTTTTTCCTTTTTTATTTCTTGTACACTTGATTATCTGGACAATGAGCACTTACCATGCTCCATTTGTGTACTATTTAAAATATTTTTCCAACTATTAATGTTGGAATGGGATATCTGATAGTAATTTTGTAGTGGGGTCAAGAGAATATCCCCTTTTTTCCCCATTTTTCCAATACTTCATAATATTTCCAGCAACCTTTCAACCAATTAGAGTTTATATGATGTAGTAGAAATGGGATTTCTTTTAGTTCAGAAATGCCAATTGAAAAACTGACAAGATATATAACTTCTGTATCAGCCTGTGTATTAAAAAGCTAGGAGAATTGAGAGTGTTTGACAAGATTTTATAAATCACCTTCATTAGCGCATAAACTATGATATATCCATGAATACAGAATAAGCTTATTAGTTATATTTTTCATAATACTTGGTGAGGCTGTTGAACTCCTCTTTCCATACTATAAACTGAGTGCTTAAAGGGACATGAAACTCAAAATATTTATTTCATGATTCAGATAGAGAATACAATTTTAAACATTCAAATTTACTTCTATTATCTAATTTGCTTCATTCTTTAAGTATCATTTGTTGAAGAAACAGCAATGCACATAGGTGAGCCAATCACATAAGGCATCTATGTGCAATCACCAATCAGTAGCTACTGAACTTATTTAGATATGCTTTTCAACAAATGATATCAAGAGAATGATGCAAAGTAGAAAATTAGAAAGTTGTTTAAAATTGCATGCTCAATCTGAATCATGAAAGATGGTCATGATTTCATGTCCCTTTAAGGAATCATATTTGGAAAAGAAAAAAGCTATTTCTATGCTTGCTGTAGTGGGCAGCAGGTGGCACCCGTCCATGACCTCAGAGACCTTAGATTGCTGCTCCCTTTGAGTCGGCAACAAGTGTGTTTTACACCCAAAAAACAAATACACATTTAACCTTACATTACTACATTTATGAAAATACCGTGGTAGATTGAGTTATTCCATTTCATAATTCAGTGTAAATAAAACAACTTGTATGCAAAAGCCATTTAGTTTTTCTGTAACTGATGAAGCAGAGGCTATGGCCCCTACTTATCAAGCCGTCGACTTTCTTGCATTCGACGGCACTAATACGCTGACCTAAGATTGCCTAACATTGCTGCCGCGGACCTGATTACGTTCGCCAAAATTATCAATAAAGCTGTCAAAAAGCCGCGCACCAAGTACGGCTTATTTGCAGCTTTCTTGCTACCCTGTCACTAATCACCCACACTATACTATACTGTTTTACCCCCTCAACCGCCGCTCCCGGAGCCCACTGCACCTAAATAAAATGCTTAACCCCTAAACCGCCGCTCCCGGACCCTGCCACAAATAAATAAAATGTTTAACCCCTAAACCGCCGCTCCCAGACCCCGCCACATCTAAATAAAATGTTTAACCCATAAACCACCACTCCCGGACCCTGCCACAACTAAATAAAATGTTTAACCCCTAAATCGCTGCTCCCGTACCCTGCCGCAACTAAATAAAATGTTTAACCCCTAAACCGCCGCTCCCGGACCCCGCCGCCACCTACATTAAATTTATTAACCCCTAATCTGACCCCGCTACACCACCGCAACCTACATTACATTTATTAACCCCTAATCTCCCGCCCCCAACGTCGCCATCACTATATAAAATTTATTAACCCCTAAACCTAAGACTAACCCTAACCCTAACACCCACTAACTTAAATAGAATTTAAATTAATCTAAAAAAATATTCCTATTTAAAACTAAATACTTACCTATAAAATAAACCCTAAGATAGCTACAATATAACTAATAGTTACATTGCAGCTATTTTAGGATTTATTTTTATTTTACAGGCAAGTTTGTATTTATTTTAACTAGGTACAATAGTTATTAAATAGTAATTAACTATTTAATAACTACCTAGCTAAAATAAATTCAAAAGTACCTGTAAAATAAATCCTAACCTTAGTTACAATTACACATAACACTACACTATCATTAAAATAATAAAATAAAATAACTACAATTAAATACAATTAAATAAAATTAACTAAAATACAAACCCCCCCCACACTAAATTACAGAAAATAAAAAAATAATTACAAGAATTTTAAACTAATTACACCTAATCTAATCCCCCTAATAAAATAAAAAAGCCCCCCAAAATAATAAAAATCCCTACCCTATACTAAATTACAAATAGCCCTTAAAAGGGATTTTTGCGGGGCATTGCCCCAAAGTAATCAGCTCTTTTACCTGTAAAAAAAAATACAATCCCCCCAACATTAAAACCCACCACCCACACACCCAACCCTACTCTAAAACCCACCCAATCCCCCCTTAATTAAACCTAACACTAACCCCTTGAAGATCACCCTACCTTGAGCCGTTTTCACCCAGCCGGGCACAAGTGGACCGCCAAAGGGGCAGAAGTCTTCATCTGAGCTGGGCAGAAGAGGACCTCCAGATGGGCAGAAGACTTCATCCAGGCAGCATCTTCTATCTTCATCCATCCGGAGCGGAGCGGGTCCATCTTCAAGTCAGCCGACGCGGAGCATCCTCTTCTTCCGACGACTCCCGACGAATGAAGGTTCCTTTAAATGACATCATCCAAGCTAAAATTAAGGTAGGAAAAATTCTATTGGCTGATGTAATCTATTTAATAACTACCTAGCTAAAATAAGTACAAATTTACCTGTAAAATAAATCACATAGGGAATACCATCACCCTAAACTCAAAACCAGACCTACTAAGCCCATATAATAGCTGTGATAGCGGGTCTCAATAACTTTATCTCTACAACGCAAGGTGGGAAAAAATGCCATATTTCTTCATAAGCGTTTATATGGAGTTAAACCATATAAAGCCAAACTGCAAGGTAGCATTGTAACCTTTAAGCAAGCCTTTGAGCTCGGACATCCCTAAACTATATGACTAATTAAGTATCTCAAGATAAAGGCATAAACATCTGAGATAAGGTTCCTTTGTAGATCTTCACAAAATACACTATGTAGTTCCCTACCTGGACAGTACAGCTTACATAGGAACGGCTCTGGATTTATTGGGAAATTTTCTTAAAAAAGGTCTACCAGTTATCAGACGAAGGAACCTTCAGCTATAAACTGACTTGCAATAAGCATCAATCTAATTTCCTGACATACCCATCTCCACTGAGGAGTTATAATTTAGTCTCTTAATGCGTAGGAGGGAAATAGATGGCAGGCTTAAATAAGTCTGGAAATGTTAAAGCACATATAGGTGAAGAAACCTAGACATGAGCGACAAATTTTAAGCACCCTTTCCACATTCCTACCCAGATCCTGAGAAGCAGACAAAAGCACTTTTAGATTCCTGTCAGCTCCCTTGCATTATAACAGAATCACATTAAAAAGTCTCTACTCTGCGACCTGAAATATTGGGCAAGATGAAAAATAAAATGCAAACTGTCAAGGAATACCTATTTAAGTCCCAGTCAAGACAAAAGGCCATGGATAGAAGTTCCCCATCTAAAATTGACAGTCCCACAGCAAGCACTACTAAAGTGATAGGACAAACAAGTTTGGATACCCCAAACAAAGAACTCTTAACTCAGATAAAAAATTTTATTTCAGGAGGAGCTAAAAACAGCTCTTTCAGAACTACCACAGGATATCAGAGAAATAGGAGGACGTACGACAGAAATAGAAGAAAAACTAGATAACGTTGTGAAGGAAATTCCCCAACTCCGAAATACTATACAAAATAACACAGCATACATCACCAAACTGGAGGACCAGATTGAGGATCTTGAAAATAGATCACACAGATCCAATCTATGAATTAGAAGCCTCCCTGAATCGTACAAAACCCACAAGACACAATATCTGACCTCTTCCACCAATTAGTTCCAGAACTGGAACATGACATGCTACTAATGAACCGTGTCCACCGAGCATTAACAAAACCACAACAAATATCTACAAGAGATGTCATCACCAAACTTCATTATGGAAATGATACTGAAAGCTGCCAGATGAAAACCTAGCATAGAGTATGAAGGTCATATCATTCAGATTTTTGTTGATCTTGCTCCAATTACTCTGAGAAAAAGGAGGGACATCATGAGACCTATAACAACAGCACTTTCCAAAGTTCACTATAAATATAGGTGGAACTTTACCTTCAAATTGGTCTTTTATCATCAGAATATCACCAACAACTTCTCCACATTGGAGGAAGGACACGTTCTCCTAGATCGTCTTCAGATTCCCATAGAGATATCTGATATGCCCTCAAATGCTAATCATCAGAGAAAAAACATTCAAAGAGAATGGATCCCAGTGGGAAAAACTGGGAAAGCAAAGAAACAAAAACCTGATCTCACCAACACCAATGATTCAGAATCCCCAAGAGAGGAAGATTCTTCACCAGTTAACATTTTTTATTTTTTTTGTGTGGACCAAAGTTATAAGCATACCTAGATATTTCTGTATTTTTGAATTCTAGTTATTTTCTAAGAAGTTTTACTAACATACTCAGGATCTTTCCCTCATTCCTCCCCCCTCCCCATCCCCCCCCCCCACATTAACATCTATCCTTTAAATGGATAAGAATTGTTCATGTTTAGATTCAGTTTGCATAGGCATGCCATCTAATGTACCCCCTCAAATGTATCTATGTCAGAATTATTGACATTCCTGAAGTTCATTGTCTGTTTTTGTTGGTTACTGAAAATGTTTACAAAGTCAAAATATATCTTATTTTAGTATGTCACCTGATGTATATTTACATATGTTTTTCTTCTGCACTTAAAAAATGTTTCCTCCCTCAACAAATATTAAAGGTAAGGGTCATCCTTGATCATATTGTCCGGCCACTGGTCTCTATGGGTCTCGGCTCTCCTCTAGATGGAATATATACTGAAGGGGGAATTCCCCTTTCCACTCCTCTACAAACAAAAGGTATTGTATTAGTTATGTTCTCTCCACAAATATACAATATCCAATAAGATAATATCGCACAATATCAGAGGGCTTATCTCTGACATCAAGAGAAAAAAGGCCATGAGGATGATTTATCAACCTACAGACATTGCAGAATGCGGAGAGCAAACGCTCTCCACATTCAGCATTGCGCCAGCAGCTCTTGTGAACTGCTGGTGCACCTCCGCCCCCTGCAGATTCGGGCCAATTGGCCGCTAGCAGGGGGTGTTAATCAAGCAGATCGTATTTGATCGGGTTAATTTCCCATGATGTCTGTCCGCCTGCTCAGAGCAGGTTGACAGGTTATGGAGCAGCGGTCTTTAGACAGCTGCTTCATAACTGGTGTCTCTGGTGAGCCTTCAGGCTTGCCAGAAACACGGGGCATCAAGCTCCATACGGAGCTTGATAAATAGGCCCCCATATCTGAATATAAAGCATTAAAAGCACATATAGTAATGCTACAAGAAACACATTTCACAAGATCATACACCCCAAAATATTGGGACAAAATATATCCTACACAATACCATGCCATAGGCTCAAAAAATAAATGTGGTGTCATAATATACCTCCACTCTTCAACCAAGAGACATTAGTTTCTACCACTCTCAAATCCTCCACTAGGGACAATATTTCATATTTTGGACATTTAATTTGTTTAACCACATATATATTGTGTTTTAAATGTGTGCTCTCTATTAACGAGAGACAGAATCAAAGGATGTTATTAACCTCCAACTCTATTACATCTACAATTTTGGATCTGGTATCTACTAGACCACAAGAGATCACTATATACACCTTGTTTTCACAACTAGAGGAACAGATTAATATTGAATGCCGCTACTGGTGAGATTGTAACACCTTTAAGAAATATATTGACAAAAAGCAAATCCCCCGGGGCCTTAGAATTCATTAAAACTGCTCCTTTAAAGATAATGAGGCATTGTTAGGTAAATGGGAAGGAATTCTGAGTGATTGTTCTTTCAAACTTATAGAAGCTCTAATATTACATAGAGAGAACTTGGTAAAAGAAGCAGCCACTGAAATTGAAACAATCCAGAATGCCTTAGAAATTTTTAAAACACATCAAGAATATGACCAACTTAATAAAATGGTTTTGGAGAATACCTCTAAATTTCAGCAAGATGTTATAGCTCTAAAATGTAAAAAAATGGCTAGAGATGATGAAGATTATCAAAAATGGATAGTATATACATACAACAAAGAAAAAAGTGATTCTAAACAACAATTAATCCTAATCTACCAATATATCCCAATAATAGGGCAAATACATACAAAGTTGTACCACTTAAATTAAGTGTGTGTAATGCAATCAGTTGTCACGAGAAATTTCGTGTTATTTGAGTCATGTACTTTAATTCCTTGTGTTATTACCCTTTCTAAGTCTTGTCTGTCACTGCTTGTGAAAAAACTTCCACAACTACAATTACCATTTTGTTGCTGTTTATCTTTCTATCTTTATTTTTTTTTTAATTTTTTTTTTATAATTTTTGTTTAAATATTCATAAAGAGTTTACAAAACTGCCTTTATATTAGACTTATGTTTGTACTTGCATCTGGAGTGGTTAGTTAGCTTTCATTTTTTAGTTTCTACTACTCACTTTATAAACGGTATATAGTGGAACTGATAAAGGTTTTAAGGGAGCTGTAAAGACATCATAAAGACATTATAAAAACATTACCATATCTAAAAATACACTGTCTGCCTTAATATGGTTTGTTGAGAAACAGTGCTGAAATCTGTGCATTGAAAACAGGGGGTAAACTGCGAGACAGTATAAAGGAGAACTGTAGATGAAATCTTCATACAAATACACTCCTAAAGGTGACCAATCTTTGGCTATGGGCTGATACAGGATACGTGATATTATGATCCATAATATAAATACACTTATAATGGTGACTGTTCTTTGGCTATCAGCTTATACAAGGTAAGAAATAGTGTTTCACTTCTTATACTCATTAACCATTTGTTAAGCTATATAGTATGAATGAGAGGCTTCTTCTGTAAGAATATGCAATGCCTTTCCTGCTCTTAAACGTAAATAGTTGTTCTAATGCTCTATGGATTACTATGCTGAAAGTGTTCTCCCACTTTCAGCTAGTTTTTGTGGTATTTAAATCTTGTGCATGGATCTGTTGTCAGATGTTGAATCTTAAATCGTCATACTTATACTTGTATGTCTCTGGGCTGAGAAGGTCCTATGTTTAGTGCTATGATCTTGTTTTTAGCATTGTCGTGTTCTTGGTGGGCACCTTGCTTCTACAGTAGAGGGTTTATTTTAACAGGTTCAAGTCTATATTCTACTTATTCAATATTCTTAATCTAATCTTTTGTTTTGTGTTTTTTTAGTCTGGAGAAAGGTTGATGTTTTCAATAATTTATCCCACTTAGATTTGTATCTTGACATAGACACTCTTACACCTTTAGATCTATATGATTCATATTTAACTGGGAAACTACGTTAATAGGAATAGAAAGGTGATTGTTATTGGTAACCATGGTAATTTACTAGATTATTCCATACTAGGATGCAACTCCTGAAGGCATCAGTTTCGCCAGATAGTAAATGTACAAAATGGATTAGTGTTATTTCATAAAGAGCAGATGTGCAAGGTCTTCCTTGTGGTTCAAACCTCTAGGATAAAGACAGTCCATCATGAAAATCCATCTGGACTCATTAAATAGTAGTCTCTGCTAATGGTTCCCTCCACGCCAGTTCTTCTTGACCTTTTGTATCCCAACATAACTGAAATCTTTTAAATTTCCCTTGTGAGTGGTCGCAAAGTGTTTGTAAAGTGGGGTATCTGTTTTTCCTTTCTCTATACACAGGATGTGTTCCCTAATCCTATCTTTAAGGGCTCTTGATGTCTGCCCTATGTACTGTAACCCGCAGGAGCAGGAAACTAGATAGATGACGTTTTTGTCGCTACATCTGATCAACTCTTTGATCCTATGTTTCTCACCTATTTGATATGATGAGAATGTGTCTGTTTTATGTCCGTTCTTACATACCTTGCAACTTGGACATGGGAAGAAACCTCTGATGTTTTTTCCTTGATGGTTGGTGATGTTATTGGTATCTCCTTTGCTTGGGATACTAGGAGCTATCATTGTTTTTAGATCCCTGGTTTTCCTAAAGATGAATTTCGGTTGGGAAGTCAGCTTCTCCCCAATCACGTCATACGTAATTGACGTACCTATGATAACTGAGTATTGTGAGAATAGACACATTCTAGAAAAGATCATTAACAAACATTGGGCGATACTTAAAGAAGATGACGTGATTGGGGAGAAGCTGACTTCCTAACCGAAATTCCTCTATAGGAAAACCAGGAATCTAAAAACGATGATAGCTCCTAGTATCCCAAGGAAAGGAGATACCAATAACATCACCAACCATCAAGGAAAAAACATCAGAGGTTTCTTCCCATGTCCAAGTTGCAAGGCATGTAAGAAGGGACATACAACAGACACATTCTCATCATATCAAAGAGGTGAGAAACATAGGATCAAAGAGTTGATCAGATGTAGCGACAAAAACGTCATCTATCAAGTTTCCTGCTCCTGCGGGTTACAGTACATAGGGCAGACATCAAGAGCCCTTAAAGATAGGATTAGGGAGCACATCCTGTGTATAGAGAAAGGAAAAACAGATACCCCACTTTACAAACACTTTGCAACCACTCACAAGGGAAATTTAAAAGATTTCAGTTATGTTGGGATACAAAAGGTCAAGAAGAACTGGCGTGGAGGGAACCATGAGCAGAGACTACTATTTAATGAGTCCAGATGGATTTTCATGATGGACTGTCTTTATCCTAGAGGTTTGAACCACAAGGAAGACCTTGCACATCTGCTCTTTATGAAATAACACTAATCCATTTTGTACATTTACTATCTGGCGAAACTGATGCCTTCAGGAGTTGCATCATAGTATGGAATAATCTAGTAAGTTACCATGGTTACCAATAACAATCACCTTTCTATTCCTAATAACGTAGTTTCCCAGTTAAATATGAATCATATAGATCTAAAGGTGTAAGAGTGTCTATGTCAAGATACAAATCTAAGTGGGATAAATTATTGAAAACATCAACCTTTCTCCAGACTAAAAAAACACAAAACAAAAGATTAGATTAAGAATATTGAATAAGAAGAATATAGACTTGAACCTGTTAAAAGAAACCCTCTACTGTAGAAGCAAGGTGCCCAGCAAGAACACGACAATGCTAAAAACAAGATCATAGCACTAAACATAGGACCTTCTCAGCCCAGAGACATACAAGTATAAGTATGACGATTTAAGATTCAACATCTGACAACAGATCCATGCACAAGATTTAAATACCACAAAAACTAGCTGAAAGTGGGAGAACACATTCAGCATAGTAATCCATAGAGCATTAGAACAACTATTTACGTTTAAGAGCAGGAAAGGCATTGCATATTCTTACAGAAGAAGCCTCTCATTCATACTATATAGCTTAACAAATGGTTAATGAGTATAAGAAGTGAAACACTATTACTTACCTTGTATCAGCTCATAGCCAAAGAACAGTCACCTTTATTAGTGTATTTATATTATGGATCATAATATCACGTATCCTGTATCAGCCCATAGCCCAAGATCGGTCACCTTTAGGAGTGTATTTATATGAAGATCTCATCTACAGTTCTCCTTTATACTGTCTCGCAGTTTACCCCCCTGTTTTCAATGCACAGATTTCAACACTGTTTCTCAACAAACCATATTAAGGCAGACAGTGTATTTTTTGATATGGTAATGTTTTTATAATGTCTTTATGATGTCTTTACAGCTCCCTTAGAACCTTTATCAGTTCCACTATATACCGTTTATAAAGTGAGTAGTAGAAACTAAAAAATGAAAGCTAACTAACCACTCCAGATGCAAGTACAAACATAAGTCTAATATAAAGGCAGTTTTGTAAACTCTTTATGAATATTTAAACAAGAATTAAAAAAAATAAAAATAAAAATAAAGAACAGATAAACAGCAACAAAATGGTAATTTTAGTTGTGGAAGTTTTTTCACAAGCAGTGACAGACAAGATTTAGAAAGGGTAATAACACAAGGAATTAAAGTACATGACTCAAATAACACGAAATTTCTCGTGACAACTGATTGCATTACACACACTTAATTTAAATGGTACAACTTGCAGACTGATATTGAAGCTGACCACATATCCCAGAAGACAACATCGAAATGGTTATCGTCAGATCCGGTCACATCCGGTTTTTAGCCGACACCCGTGTCTATAACATGCAGACAAGTGGGTTAGTCAACTACATATCCCAGAAGTCAAAGCGTAAGTCGATATCGCTCCATCCGGTCATATCCGGCTTTAGCCACTCTAGTTTTAAAAACAAAGATGAGATCGTAAGTAAAGTATAATTTATCATCATACCAACAGAAGTAATAGAGCAATCCACAGTCAGTCCATGGAGAGGAACATGTTATTTAGATCCCAAATGGATAATGAAATTTATATTACAAACGGAGTTACAGTGAGAGCCTCATTTTGGGTTCACATAAGTTTACCGCAGTAATACTGACAAGCGGCATAAATACATCAGTTTTTAAATAGCGGATAAAAAAGAAAAGTAGGCAGATTCTAGATTAGTATCAGTGATCGAGGTTACAACTTTAATCAGATAAACTTAATTCAGGTTAGGTTAGACGACTATTAAATACAACACAAAATATGACATTAGGAAGTTTCCCAGAGATGCAATGGGCCAAACAGGAAGGGGAGGGTTTTCCAAATTTTGGCGCCAAAATAGCACCAATCATCTCCACACTTACCCTATTTAAGCTCCCAGACTCTATTACACAGTATAGTCTTGAGAAAGGCCTAGTCTAGGCCGAAACACGTTGGCATACTGGTGAGCTTGGTTTTAATTATCATTATTGTTTATTGTATACAGTGTTGCACTATTTGTTTTTCTTTGTTTCCTTTTAGGTTTTTTATGGTGTTACTGTTTTAATATGAGTATATCACATCAGACACTCAGCTTTTACTCATGCCTATGTGAATTTGCCATCTGTTCCTGATATTTTTCATATTTTTCACATTTTTCCATTTTATTTTTGTTTTTTCACAATTGGCTTTGACTATTTGAACGTATACAAACATCTTTTCAGCTTGTTTACACCCCTGTCTGTCTCACACTAATTTTGAAATTGGAGTTTGGATTTTTTCATACATTTTTTATACATTTTTATTCATTTTTTACCACATTTTTTCTTCACGTCATATTGGAGGACACTTCGACGGACTTACATGGGATTTTATTGTGACTGTATCAGCATATCAATGTACTTTTCTTAAGTTTTATATGTGCACATATTTATTATTGGGACTTCAGTATTGCAATTTGATTTATTCCATTCCATTTATTATCATATTGTTGATTTCATTACTTGTTCCGTCTCCATCACAGAGTTTACTTATTGTGTGTTACATCATTACTAGGAGACTTTTTTTTCCATTTTTACCAATTGGCATGTTTTAATTAGGCTGAATTGTATTTATATGGTTTTAAAGCATTCTGTTAGACATGGATCCATGCATCTTGTTTTAACTTTTATTCTATATGTGTAGAAATTATTTGAATTGTATAACATTGTATTAAATTGTGTCTACCCCATCTTAGACTTTTAAGCTTTTTAGCGCTTACCATCACCCTTTTTCTTATTCTTATTTTATTAGCCTACTAGGAGGCTATATTGCTAGTAAGCTTAAGGCCCCCTCCCTTAAGCGCTCGGTCCACTCACCTGATTCTAAGACCAGAGAACAGAGATTCATACACACAAAAGTGGATAAAAGTTAATAGACACAAACAAGGAGGATACATTAGACATGATAACCAACACTACTATAATAGACAATATTCTTACAATCACAAACAATTTGATTTACGACAAAAACTAAACAATAGTCATTTTAACCAAAGACAACAAGAATTTGATAGAAATACATACAATACACCTAATAGATTTGAGGCCCTAGAAACAATTCCGTTAGAACAAGAAGATGGAGAAATTCCATCCTGTTCTAATTACTCCAACAAGCTCAACTATAGACAATCCGAAAATGTGCCTTTTTTAGAGAGAGGCCACAAACAGAGATTTACCCAACCGAAAATAGCCCAATACCTCGAACCACTCACCATGAGGACCCCACACCAACCAAACAAACAACATCAATCAAACAAACACAAAAGAGTATACATAAACGAGGAACCAGAGGAAGAAATAGAGCCGCCAAAGAAGAAAGACTTCAGACACTAAAAAAAGGGATATACAATCTATCCACACACCCACTCACTGAGGATGAAATTAGGGTCCTCGGAAGGGGTTTATCCTTTAGTCCATCTAGTGGCCATAAGATGTTCAACCTCTTTGTAGATTTAAATAGCTTTATACGAAAGCTGTCACTGCAAAAATATTTTGCAGAGAAAAAACTTAAACAATCGCAATTTATACCCATTTTGACTGATACTATGGAAAGTCGTATCAAAAAGAATATTATATACAGTGAACCTAATGACCTCAATGAATACTTATTTGAGGGATATATTCATACAGATCTTAAAAATAGATCTCATTTTACGCCACAACTATCTGATCGTACACATATAGATCTTTTTAATGAATTAGTCTTAGAAGATTTTGCCAAATTGCCCCGAAAACATTATGGTAGATCAAATCTAAACCATAATGAAAAAATTGCACTAAATAACCTGTAGAAAAACAATGACTTAGTGATAAGACAGGCAGATAAGGGTGGGGGGGATTATCATCCAGAATTTCAATGACTACTTAAATGAGTCTAAAAGAATCTTAGATGATAAAGAGTATTATAAGAAACTCAGCTATGACCCTACAGAAAATTATCTCAAAATATTTACTGGTATTGTTAATTTTGGTTTTTGTGAACGTATCCTCAACAAAAATGAAAAACATTATCTTATTCCTGTAAAACCTAATAGGGCATTCTATTATCATTTGCCAAAAATTCACAAAAATATAACTTCCTCTCCAGGCCTCCCAATCATAGCTGGAATCGGTAGTCTAACTGATAACGCATCATGCTATGTAGATACATTCTTACAGAAGTACGTTATTCATTTGAAATCATACATTAGAGACTCTGCTGATCTATTACTTAAACTTAAAAGTATAACATCCACTAAAGATATGATTTGGATATCTTGTGATGTCAGTTCCTTATATTCAAATATCCCACATAGAATAGGATTGTTAGCTGTAAATGAATTTTTGGAAAATGATGTATTCTTACCTGACCTACAAAAACAATTTATCCTACAAATTATAGCTTTCATTCTCCAACACAATTATTTAATATTCCAAGAGGATTACTACATACAGGTCAGGGGTACTGCCATGGGCACCAGGTTTGCCACAAGCTTTGCTAATCTCTATATGGGAATTTTTGAACAAAGATATATATATGACATTCGGTTCGGGGCAAATCTGGTGTACTATGGCAGATATATTGATGACCTGTTGTTGGTGTGGACAGGAGACTTAGAGTCTGCCAACCAATTTGGGGAACATATCAACAACAATGACATGGGTTTAGCCTTTACAAGTAATATACAATTCCAGGATATTGTGTTCCTAGACCTCAGTTTATTCATATCTAAGAAAGATGGCTCTATATCTTCAAGTAACCATTTTAAATATGTTGACTGCAATAGCTACTTAGATTATCATAGCAACCATTATACTCCTTGGAAAAGAAATGTCCCATATGGGCAGTTTAAAAGATTGTTGAGAAATTGTAGCCAAAAAACAGATTTCATCAAACAGAGTGAAGTACTTACTAAAAGGTTTATAGAAAAGGGATATCCAGCTACCCTTATACATCAGAGTTTTGCACGAGTTGAGTCTGAAGATAGGGAATCCTACTTTATTAGGGACAAACAAATATCACAAAAGAATTCACATGGAGAAAATAAAGATAGAATAATGTTAATTACACAATATAATTCCAATTGTCAGCAACCTAGATGTGTATATAGAAGAGCTCCCACTTTGAAACATCTCCTAGCACCTAGAAAAGTGGTAGTAAATAGATCTAATAATAACAAAAATAAAAACATGCAACCATCTAGATTCACTAGTACTCTAAAGTAAAAAGGAGTCTTCAAATGCTTAGTGAAAAACTGTAGAATGTGTAAATTTTTTACACAAAGAACAAGCAGTTTCAAATCACATACTATAGGGACCATTTACCCAATAAAAAGTCATATTACATGTAACTCTACCTATATCATATATATCCTGACTTGTTAATTATGTGGGATTCAATATGTTGGAAGAACCTGTAGAAAGATCAGAGATAGATGGAATGAACACTTTCGCAATATGGAAAAAACTACAAATTCCATAGCGTTTCCCGACATTGCAATCAACAACATAATGGGGATACTAACATCTTTCGTATTACTCCCATCGAACAAATCTCTCCCTCCTACCTATATAATAGATTTAATAGACTTAGACAAAGGGAGACTGTTTGGATCTTCCGACTTAACACTTTATTTCTAAAGGTCTAAATATGAATATGGTCCTAGTAGCCTTTCACTGATTGCAATTTTTATTTTTATCTTCAGATAAATATTTCATGTTCATTAACATGAGGATGGATATGTATATATATACTCACCCTCCGACACATCATACATCCTTTTTATCACCATCACTCTTGTTACACAACACTTTTTATGTCACGTTATTCTATCCACTTGCCTTCTGGTGAGTTATATATATTTAAATATAATCACCTCTTGAAAAAAGAGATAATTACACCCCTGAATATTATAATATGACAGCAGTTTTATATATTTTATTATTTATAAGTGCGCATTTTACTGTTATTATTTTTTATTAATTCCAACTACTTAGATGCACTCAGTTTTATATCTATTCTCACCATCGCAATTAGTTCACTCTTCAACACATCACACCTATCACAGTTGGCATATATTTTATTATTAGGATTATATCCACTGATTAAACACACTATTGATCTATTATAAAAGTTTTATACTAGAAAGACACTTTTGTTGGGCCATCATTAACCTATATATCTCTATCCTTTAGACACATTGCTCTCTCATAACACAGAAAAAAAAACCACAGACTTTTTCACTCAACTGCTGCAATTGCCATCTAACTTACTACAGGTAGCCAATAGGATTTTTTCTACCTTAATTCTGATTGGCTGATAGAATTCTATCAGCCAATCAGAATTCAAGGGACGCCATCTTGGATGACGTCACTTAAAGGTACCGTCATTTAGTATTAGTCGTCGGATGAAAGAGGATGCTCCGTGTCGGATGGCTTGAAGATGGACCCGCTCCGCTCCGGATGGATGAAGATAGAAGATGCCGTCTGGATGAAGACTTCTGCCCATCTGGAGGTCCTCTTCTGCCTGGATCGGATGAAGACTTCTGGCCATCTGGAGGACCACTTCTGCCCGGTTGGTTGAAGACGTCTCAAGGTAGGGTGATCTTCAAGGGGTTAGTGTTAGGTTTTATTAAGGGGGGATTGGGTGGGTTTTAGAGTAGGGTTGGGTGTGTGGGTGGTGGGTTTTAATGTTGGGGGGTTATTGTATTTTCTTTTACATGTAAAAAAGTTGATTACTTTGGGGCAATGCCCTGCAAAAGGCCTATTTAAGGGCTATTTGTAATTTGGTATAGGGTATTTTGGGGGGATTTTTTATTTTATTAGGGGGATTAGATTAGGTGTAATTAGTTTAAAATTCTTTAATTATTTTATTATTTTCTGTAATTTAGTGGGGTTTTTTTCTTCGTACTTTAGTTTATTTAATTTAATTGTAATTAATTGTAGTTAATTTAGGTAATTTATTTAATTATAGTGTAGTGTTAGGTGTAATTGTAACTTAGGTTAGGGTTTATTTTACAGGTAAATTTGTACTTATTGTAACTAGGAAGTTATTAAATAGTTAATAACTATTTAATAACTATTGTACCTAGTTAAAATAAATACAAAGTTGCCTGTAAAATAAAAATAAACCCAGAGATAGCTACAATGTAATTATTAGTTATATTGTAGCTAGCTTAGGGTTTATTTTATAGGTAGCTCTTTAGTTTTAAATAGGAATAATTTATTTAATTGTAGTAATTTTTTTCGATTATTTTAAATTATATTTAAGTTAGGGGGGGTTAGGGTTAGACTTAGGTTTAGGGGTTAATACATTTAATATAGTGGCAGCGACGTTGGGGGCGGCATAATAGGGGTTAATAAATGTAGGTAGGTGTCAGGGATGTTAGGGACGTCAGATTAGGGGTTAATAAAATTAAACTAGTGTTTGCGATGCGGGAGTGCGGCGGTTTAGGGGTTAATATATTTATTACAGTGGCGGTGATGTCCGGTCGGCAGATTAGGGGTTAAAAAATGTATTTAAGTGTTTGTGATGTGCGGGGGGCCCTCGGTTTAGGGGTTAATATGTAGTTTATGGGTGTTTTTTATCACTTTAGTGAAGAGTTTTATGTTACGGCGTTAGCCCATAAAACTCTTAACTACTGACTTTTAAATGTGGGAGGAGTCTTGACAAGAGAGGGTCTACTGCTCACTTTTTTCAAGACTCGTAATACCGGCGTTAGGAAAATCCCATTGAAAAGATAGGATACGCAATTGACGTAAGGGGATTTGCGGTATGTTCGAGTCGCAGAAAAAAAGTGGGCAGTACACCTGTACCTGCCAGACTCGTAATACCAGCGGGCGTTAAAAAGCAGCATTGGGACCTCTCAACGCTGCTTTTTAAGGCTAACGCAAGACTCATAATCTAGGCGTTTGTTTTTTTATTTTTCCATATACACGTTGTACTGTAAGGAACAAAGAAAATTTATATTAGTGTTTAAAAGTGTTTTTTCCCCCAGTAATAGTGCAGTTTACTATTTCAGAGATTTATTAAAGTACTCTTCTGTGTTAAATATTTCAGTTAAAAGAACTGTAAAAAAAATGTTTAGCTACATAGAGTATTTACTTGCAGTCTTTTTGTATTCGTCTTTATTTGATTTTATACAAGGTTTAAACAACGTTGAAAACAAGAACATCCAAACAGCAATATCATATGAAATCTACACAGGTTCCAATTATATTATAGATCTCAATAGGCTTTGGCAGTAGAAGTAGAAGCAATCTTCCAGAGATTAATTCATCTCAACATTCTGCTTAAAAAAATAAACTAAGGAGGTAAGCAAAGACTTTTCAAGGAGAAAGATTTGAAATGAATGGAAAAGGTGGAATTTCAGTTTGAAGATGCTGAAGTGAATCCTGGAACAGAAGAAGGAACTACACTCCATGTCGTTAGAGCTGAAAATGAGGGTAACATCCCTCTGAGTAGAGAGGAATGGATGAAAATTGGGCAGGTAGTGACAGTTTGCACGGCATTCAAAGACAACCATGAAAACCTAAATCAAGCTTCTGCAAGCCTGGGTCATGTATTACCACATAAACGAACTTGACAGCTTTATTAACAACCATGAGGCTGGACCTGTTGACAGATCCTATGCCATGGTAGGCTCTTTGATTAAAAAGCTGAAGGAAGAGTTGAAAACTTGCTTGCATGATTTACTTGAAAATTGCCCATAGTACATGCTGGCTACTTTGTGTGACTCATGGGGGAAGGGTATGCTAATTGTACAAAAAGTCTTTCTTTTTGGAGGGAGGAGCTTGTGCGTAAGTTGTGTGAGCTTCAAAGAAATAGGGGTATGTTTACAGAGGGAGAAGAGCGAGAGCATGATGAAGCTCCCTGTAGCAGTAGCAGTACCCAACTTTTTTCCTCCTCATCTTCTGTGGCTTATCCTCAACGACACAATGAGATCCAACAGACAGTAGCATTGTGGGCAGAGGATTTTGTTTCTTTGGTTGGGCCCACACATCCCCTTACAAGTGAGAGTAGCGCTTCAGAGAAAAGGAAAACCTATCTCATTGAACCTTCAATGCCACGTTCCTTGGATACTTTACTGGGATGGGATCAGAAGACTACTGTTTTGCATGCCCTATCTATAGCTGCCCAGGAGCTGTTTCATGTCTACCTGGCAGCATCCAAAGTGATTGAATTTAGAAGATAGTACCAGTGGGCACTGCGAGCCATTGCAGGAGCGGAAAGTTTCTGACCACCTTGTTATTTCAGTCTATTGGGTGCATTTGCTCTTGAATAAGAGGTGTGTGCTGAACGAAAGCCTCTAAGGGGCGTTTAACAGATTTGAGGAACATATGCAAGTCTCACTGAGTGAATGCTTGTTACGTTGTTATCAGGGGTTGGTCAAATGTTGATATGCGGAAGCTAATAGCTCCGTCCCCCTGCCACTCTTATATAGGTGAATTTGTATGGTTTAGAGGAGTGGGTGTGTCATTTAATTATAAACATACACAGGTCAGATAGCATTGTCTATTTAATGTTATACCGGCTCCTGGTATTATCCATCATATTAAAGGAATTGTTATGATACAAAGGTTAGTTACACATGCACCTTCTATCACAATCAACAGGCCTGATCAGTCCGTTGAAGGAACTTTACAGCTAATATAATATAGTATCAAAACAATTATCAGAGGGGTTCACATAATCTAGTTTATACATTGAAGTCTGATCAGCTACACACATTGGGGAATGATGTCTCTAATTATTGCAAGGAGTGTTAATGAATCTAGTATGAATATTTATTTGTGACAAATGTGTTTGGGATATGAAGGGTTAAGCAGATCAATTCAAGTTGACAACAGCTGGGTTTAGGGTTGTTACAATAGCACTGTGTTTTCATTGGTCATGTGTAGTATATAGGTGTAAGCTCTCAGTCAGGTGCTAGATGCCTGAGGAAACAGCGTGCAAGCTGAGGAACTAGTTGCACTTTTTAATTACATAGTGGATACTTATTGTACACTGTGTTTTAACCTTGTTTTTATTAAAAGTGACTTTATATATATATATATATATATATATCACTTGACTGAGAGCCTGTTCTTTCCTGGTGGGATACTACGCCACAGATGGAGGTGTGTGAGAGCCTAAGGACAGTGAGCTGGGACACTGAGAGATCCCAGTAGGTGTTACTAAGCACGAGTGAGTGCTGCCATACTTGTGAGTATATCTCCATCGCCATTTTTTGAAGCACATTGCCTATACTATATCACACTAGGAGGCGCCCTTCTGTGTTTTGTTTCACCATCACAGATTTCCATTTGACTTTCTTCTGGGAAAGAGCTGCCAAGATTCAAGGTTAAAGACACCGACAAACCTGACTGGAATTTCCATCATCAGAGACTGATTAATCCATGGACTGATAAGTTATAGCATATTATATGCATCAATTATTGTGTCATTCATACCATTGTACTATATAGTTTTATTCTCATCAATTGTTACTCTGGGTTCTTCCCTACCTTTTTTAGTCCACACTTGCGCCCCCTACAGTGGTGACAAGTAATTGTCATCAGTTTGTTTTTGAACTAGGAAGTTGCAACTGGGAGGAGTCCAGATGAAAATGGCATAAAGTTTGTACAATAAATATTAACAAAATGGTACTTTTGTTAAAAAAAATGTTAGCAGTTTCATAAAATAACAGTACACAAATCATTAGGAGTTAACACATGTCCCTAACTTTACATTCACTATAAACCAAAGCAACTCTCTTCTCTCTCTTGCGTATTGTGCAACTTGCGTTAATGTTCAAATCAAGTTTTATTTCAAATTCAATTGTTCATGTCCATTTACTGAAGTACCCTATTACCGGTTTCTGGTTTGAAGCCATGTCTGCTCCTTCATTAGGCTTAGCCTTATAGTCCTTTTTCACCTCTTTGTCCCTCTCATGCTATAAAATGTAAGGGATAAAATGACAGCAAGCTTTAAAATATAACACAAGCAATTTATGTGTGTTTTTGCAGTTGCTTACATATAAAGTCTGCAAGATATTGGCTCAGCGAGAAGGAGTTTCTTTCTTACAAGTTAAGTTTTGACAACATTCGAATTGGCTGTGGCTGCAGTCCCTTAAAACAATTGTCTCCTCTCTATCAATTAATTTTATGCCTTTTTACCCTTGTTATGCCATTCTCTGGGGCATCCTAATATTTTGTTGCTGGTTAAACTTCTCTTTGTTACCTGTCATTCTAAGCTTTACATGTAATTTACAAGTGATATGTTCATTGTTGCAGTTTGCTCAATAAATCACATAAGACAACCTTAATTATTTATTTATGTCTAGTAGGGAGAGGTAGTTTGTTGCCTTTTCATACTCCTTTCTCAGTAACCCACAAGGAACAATAACTTGACTGCTTCATGAGTGACTAGACCAAACTATTAGTGGTCACTGGGCAATTGGTCTGCAGGCGGTAACACCCAAAACCACGTTATTCAATTACTGGTCAGAGTGATGCCATATGTGAACTCACACATCAAGCTTCACATCAACATAACATAAGTTATGCCTACTCTGTGTATGTGTGCTTCTTGACTTTTTTTGGAATTACACTTTTCTTTTTTGGAAATACAACACAATTTTTTTCTGTTGGAAGTACAATTCTTTTTTTTTTTTTTTTAATTAAACTTCTAGCATGTGTCAAAACACTGTCAAAAAATAAATCTAGTTCCCATTTTGTGAAATGACTTGTGATGTCACAGCATTCAATTCAGAAGTTTGCCCGGGAACTATCAAAATCGATATTCCTTAGTACATTATTATTCTAAAACAAGGCAGAATACGCACTTTGGGCAAAGCATGTTGTAGGGTAAAGCATAAAAAACATACTCTGAAAGAAGACCACATGCTACAGAGAGTTCTTGCTGTTACAATGTAAACTTTAATTAAAACATCAAAATCAATATTCCTCTGTATAGTGCTGGATGATGCACATGAGAATAATCACTTCTGGCATGTTAAGCCATGTTGTATGTTACATGATAAATGTTAAAAAGTTTACCTTAGATGTAGCTGTACTGGGTTGTAAGCCATTTCTCCAGTTTTAATTGAACTCAAAAGATTAGCTAGTTCCCAGACAAACTATCGAACTGAATGCTGTGACACAGGGCTGGACTGGGGGGAGAAAAAGCAGCCATGGAAATCTTAAGGACCAGCCCTATGTTCTGGCCAAAAAATAAATAAATATATATTATATATCCACACACACACATATATATATATATATATATATATATATATATATATATATATATATATATACTGTATACTTACACACACATATATATATATATACACACACACACTTACACGTGTATATATATATATATTATATATCTATATAGATATATAATATATATATATATACACGTGTAAGTGTGTGTGTGTATATATATATATGTGTGTGTGTAAGTATACAGTATATATATATATATATATATATATATATATATATATATATATATATATATATATATATATATATATATATTTTATTAAGTGGGCTTATATGTTTAGGGCAAAATGTATTATTGTCTCACTCTCTAAACACGTCTCTGAGACTGAGACACACTTTTCAGGCCAGGCAGGCATGGTAGCATTCAGTAGTAGAATACAGTCTACAGAAAGACTTTTTAAACCTAGTAACCTTCCTGATGATCTGATCATTCTTATCCCTGGTCTGTAGCTATGATGACCCACCGGACTGTCTGACTCTGAGTCTGACACGGACTGGCTCCTGTTTGACTTTGGACTCAGTGTCAGTTTGTCCCACATCATGACGATCACGTGGCCTAACTCGGCCAGCTCCCTCCTAGAGTCCTCTTTGCATACTGAGACATGACGTCCCCCCCCCCCATAATATTACCTCCCCCAGTGAGTATTGAGGCCGGCCGGTAGTGGCGACATGGTGATGCCTGTGAGTGAGTGCTCAGTGATGCGAATCATCATGCAAAATTATAATTAAAAATCCTAATTGCCAATTAGAGGGTGGAGCCTGTCCCGGACTGAGCAGCCGCATGATATGATCCGCATCTTGAGTGATGATCAGCTGGCTGCTTAGCTTGACACTCACTCAGTCACTGTTTTTCAAATTACTGTCTGTCTGTCATTGACTGTCCCAAAAGCAGGGCGGCCGTCGGCTGCTCTGCAGTGCTGGCTGTTCCCTCACCAGCAGCTAGTAGAACTAGTACCGGCCCAACTGTGCTCTGATGGCCCGGCCCATGGGGATTTTTCCCGTTATCCCGATGGCCCAATCCGGCACTGCTGTGACCTTTTAAAAGTCCTTTAGCAAAATGAGAACTATTATTTATTTTTGACAGTGTTTTTGACACATGCTGGAAGTAATAATAATAACAGATTTTTTTTTTATTGTTTTTTTCCAAAAAACAAAAGTGTAATTCCAAAAAAGCAGATTGTAACCCCCCCAAAAAACAAATTGTACTAAAAAAAAAAACAGAATTCCATTTGTAATTAAAGATTTGTATTCTAAAAAAATTGTATTTCCAAAAAAAGAAAATATAAATAAAAATTTTGATTTGTTTTCTTATGTCACAATTTATGTACGATACAGAATTACACACGCTTGCCTTTTTGACAGCAATATTATTCCATATATGCAAGGGTATCCAATAATCATCCAGGGCCAATTGTGAACTCACTCAGCAGGCCGCCTCACACACAGTTACATTAGTAACTCTGTACCTGTTTGCTGCTGCTAGGCCTTGATGATGGCAGCATTTGTTGAGTTTCTTTTCTGGATGAATTGTCAACCTATTCTTTTAAATATACTGCCAAAAGACATTACTACTGTTGCTCCTCCTCTGCCAGTGCTTCCACCTTAGGGAACAGTTCCAGTGGGAACAGGGCACCTCCTTTTTTGGTGACAAAATTATTTATGTGTAATAGCAAATAGTCTATCAATGCTGTACTAGTGTATAATGTTTTGATGCTGTAACAGAAAATTTTGCCACATCACATCTCTTCTTTGTTTGTCTCTTGCCTGACTCCCTTCCCAACACAGAATTCAGATGAGATTGGCACAGTGTTGTCTCACATCTGATGTTGGGGTATCCTGTTTCCAGCCAGGAAAATTCTGGGACATCACCACAGCGGTTTCTACAGATTTAAAAACAAATTTGTATTATCATCATTTAATTCTAATCATTATGCTAGCTGAAAAAAAACATTTTTCATGATATAATTGTGTACATAATGTACTGAAACTCATATAAAAACTTTTAGCTCTACTTACTTATACAGTAGCCTGTCTTTTTACTCTTATGTCTTCCTTCCTTCTGATTGTTTCTACTTCCCTCTACTCAATCCTGATTTATCCTCCATTGTCTTCATACCCTTCCTCAGCCTGAGCTAATCCGCTTCCATACCCTATCTTTCCTTGTCATGTACCCACAATCCTATCCAGTCCACCATATGATTGATCATTCATTGCAATCGGCCACTAGAAGGGGGTGTCAATCATCCTAATCGTATCTGATCGGGATGATTGTTATCCGCCATCTCAGAGGTGGTGGATGAGTTAAGGCGCAGCTTCTTAACTTATGTTTCCGGCAAGCCTGAAGGCTCGCACGGAAACTGCTGCATTGGCAGCATGATAATTTGGCCCCATGATGTGGTCTTACTGCTCACATGAGAGGTAGGTGGTGGTACAGTAGGTGGTACAGACAACATTTTAGTTAGTAACTAACTAATATGAGTAACTTACAAGTTAATAAATTTAAAAAGGACAGTAAACCTTGTGATTTATGTTTAGTTAGGTATAATATAACAACTTTGCAATATACATTCATTATTTATTTTGTCCCTTTTTCATTGTGAGTTTGCCCTGAAAACTGAGCAATTTCTAATTCTCAGAACATGAAATGCACCCTGGAGACTTCTCAAGACTTAACTTTGCTACATATAAGTCCATTATTGGCTTTAACAGACAACAACTAAGAAACCATTCATTTTATACTAACTTTATGACAGTGGCTATCCTTGTTGTCCGTTGAATAAAATCCAGATTGGCTCTTTCAAATAAGGCAAATTGTGACTTCTCATTCTCACAATGGGCCTGATATTCTAAAACTCGCCACTCAAGCGATATATTCTAAGAAATCTCGTCAGTACTGCGAGTCACTTAAAACAAATTAGAAACACAAATTTTAATTTGAGACATGTTTTTGTTGCTATGTAGTATTCTTTATGTGAAACATAGATTCCTACATTACAATACAAGGTCTAAAAAAATCCCAAAGGTTTTGCGTGATTTCTCTACATGCCGGTGAGCTTTTGATTGTAGATTGTAAGTTCCCACAGGAATAGGGCCCTCAATTCCCCCTGTATTTGTCTGTAAAATGTTGTCTTTTATTGTATTGTTTCTCCATTGTACCCATGGGCAGCGCTGCAGAATCTGTTGGCACTTTATAAATAAATAATAATAATAATAATAATAATAATACTAGAACCAATGAGTGATAAATGTGAAGTTACAGTTTGAAGCAGAGAACTTAACATTGAAGCAGGTCCCTAGATTTTCAACAGTGGGGAGTGTAGCAAATGTATAATATAGCTATTTCACATTATAATGCACATTATAATGCATATAAATAACCATCCTGAACACACACACACATATACACTCACCGGCCACTTTATTAGGTATACCTTGCTAGTACCGGGTTGGACCCACTTTTGCCTTCAGAACTGTCAATTCTTTGTGGCATAAATTCAACAAGGTATTTGAAACATAACTCAAAGATTTTGGTCCATATTGACATGGAAGCATCACGCAGTTGCTGCAGATTTGTCGGCTGCACATCCATGATGCAAATCTCCTGTTCCACCACATCCCAAAGGTGCTCTATTGGATTGAGATTTGGTGACTGTGAAGGTTATTGGAGTACAGTAAACTCATATTGTCATTATCAAGAAACCAGTTTGAGATGATTTGAGCTTTGTGACATGGTGCATTATCCTGCTGGAAGTAGCTATCAGAAGATGGGTACACTGTAGTCATAAAGGGATGGACATGGTCAGCAACAATACTCAGGTAGGCCATGGCATTTAAACAATGCTCAATTGGTACTAAGGGACCCAAAGAAAATATCCCCCACACCATTACACCACCACCACCAGCCTAAACCGTTCATTCAAGGCAGGTTGGATCAATGCTTTCATGTTGTTTATGCCAAATTATGACCCTACCATCTGAATGTTGCACCTGAAATCGAGACTAATCAGACCAGACAACGTTTTTTCCAATCTTCTATTGTCTAATTTTCATGAGCCTGTGCAAATTCTAGCCTCAGTTTCCTGTTCTTAGCTGACAGGAGTGGCACCCGGTGTGGTCTTCTGCTTCTGTAGCCCATCTGCTTCAAGGTTCAATGTGTTGTGTGTTCAGAGATGGTATTCTGCATACCTTGGTTGTATTTGAGTTACTGTTGCCTTTCTATCATCTCGAACCAGTCTGCCCATTCTCCTCTGACCTCTGACATCAACTAGGCCTTTTTGTCCCCACAACTGACGCTCACTGGATATTTTCTCTTTTTTGGACCATTCTCTGTAAACCCTAGAAATGGTTGTGCGTGAAAATCCCAGAAGATCAGCAGTTTTTTAAATACACTGACTAATCTGTCTGGCACCAACAACCATACCACTTTAAAAGTCACTTCAATCCCCTTTCTTCCCCATTCTGATGCTCGGTTTGAACTTCAGCAAGTCATCTTCACCACGTCTAAATGCACTGAGTTGCTGCCATGTGATTGGCTGATTAGCAATTTGTGTTACCAAGCAATTGAACAGGTGTACCTAATAAAGTGGTCGGTGAGTGTATATATACTGTATACAGTCATGGCCAAAAATATTGTCACCCCTGCTTTTCTGTCATATAATGTACCACCTCACCCAGAAAATTGTTGCAATTACAAATGTTTAGGCATTCTCATGTTTTTTTTTTTTAGTTTGTGTTGGCATGACACAAAAAAAGTGGAGAAAAAAAAGCCAAATCTGACACATTCCACACAGAACTCCAAAAATGGACTGGACACCTTCTCAAAATTGTAAGAAATAATTGCATTCCAAGTTTGTAAGGCTCCTGTAAGTTGTAATTAAACTCACCTGCATCAATTAACAGGTGCTGACAATATAGAAATCACACTAGCAACCAGTTAAAATGGTGAAAAATGCACTCAACCTTTCTGTTGTGTGTCTCTGTGTGAGCATGGAGAAGAGAAAGAGCAGCAAAGAATTGTCTGAGGATTTGAGAACAAAAATTGTGGAAAAGCATAGACAATCTCAAGGTTACAAGTCCATCTCCAGAGATCTTAATGTTCCTGTGTCCACTGTGCGCAACATTGTCAAGAAGTTTACAGCCCATGGCTCTGTAGCTAATCTTCCTGGATGTGGAAGAAAGAGAAAAATTGATCAAAGATTGGAACAAATGATTGTTTAAATGGTGGATAAAGAACCTCAATCAATTTCCAGACAAATTCAAGCTGACTTTCAGGCACAGGGAACAAATGTGTCAGCTTGCACTATACGTCGCCATCTGAATGAAAAGGGACATTTTGGTAAGAAACCCAGGAGGACCCCACTGCTGACACAGTAACATAAACAAGCCAGATTGGAGTTTCCAAAACTTACCTTAGGAAGCCAAAATCCTTTTGGGAGAATGGGCTCTGGACTGACAAAACAAAATTACAGCTTTTTGGTAAAGCCCATCATTCTACAATTTTCAGAAAAAGAATATAATAGAAAATAATTCTGTGGTACAAGATAGTGCCCAGTGTCAGACAGTTGGGTCTCCTTCAGAGGTCATGGGTCTTACAGCAGGACAATGACTCAAAGCACAAGTCAAAAATCACCCAGAAAAGATTTAAGACCAAGTGCTGGAGAGTACTGAACTGGCCAGCAATGAGTCCAAGGGGTCAATTTACTAATGTGCGAGCAGACATGATATGATATAGTGTATCATGTCCGCTGCACATTGATAAATGCTGAAAGCATACGCTGGTGCAATACCGCCCCCTGCAGATTCGTGGCCACTAGCAGGAGGTGTCAATCAACCCAATCGTATTCAATCCGGTTGATTTTTTTCTGCTGCCTCCGAGCAGATGGACATGTTATGGAGCAGTGGTCTTTTCGCCGGAAACAGGGGGCATCAAGCTCTGTATGGAGCTTGATAAATTGACCCCCAGATCTCAATCCCATAGAGCACCGGTGGAGAGATCTCAAAACAGCAGTTGGGAAAAGGAACCCTTCCAATCTGAGAGACCTGGAGAAGTTGACAAAAGAAGAGTGGTCCAAAATTACAGTAGAGAGGTGTAAGAAACTCATTGATGGTTACAGGAAGCAATTGATTTCAGTTATTTTTTCCAAGGGGTATGCTTCCAAACATACTTATAGACTTATAGACTTTAGACTTATCCCAGTCTTCTCTTTAGGTCATTCCACAGATTGTTTATAGGATTGAGGTCTGAGGTCTGACTGGACCATTCCAAGACTTTGTGTTTATTTTTCTGAAAACATGTCTTGGTTGATTTGGATGTGTGCTTTGGGTCATTGTCATGTTGACATCCTCTTCAGCTTTCTGATAGAGGCCAACAGTTTTTTTTTGCAAAACTATCTTGATATTTGGAGCTATTTTTTATCCCATTTGTCTTGACAAGAGCCACTGACCAAGCTGAAGAGAAGCAGCTCCAAAGCATGATGCTACCACCACCATGCATTAAAGTTGGTTTGGTTGATGAGGTTTATTGGCTTTGCGCAAAATGTGACTGGATAAATCTTTTGGCATAATTTTGATGGGCTTGGATGTTCTTTTTTGTAAGAAAGGGTTTCTGTCTTGGCACCCTACCTCATAGCCCAGACATGTGCAGAATATGAGAGATGGTGGTCACATACAAGATTGAAGATTACATTATATATGAAAAAGTATGACATTTTCATTGTTATTTCTGTCTCTACATTTCAAAATCCTGCAATTTCATAAGGGTAGGTATACTTTTTATAGCCACTGTATAGGTGACCTTCTCTCTCTTACTCACAACAGCAGGCACTCTCTACCCTTACACAAATGAATGTAGGTTCCTTTTCTACTGTCACACCCACTAGGTGCATTTCTATTCTTAATTGCAACCAGTGTGCGCGTAAACAGCAAATGGGGTCAGCCTTTAGAATTACTTGTAGTGGGTGGTGAGGACAGCAATTCCGGGTTATTAATCCTGGGGAGCCAGGAGCATAGTTATGGTGCTTTGTAGCAGCTTAAAAGAGGGAATTTTAAAATGCTTTATATGTCTGTTTGGCTGGTTATAGTGACCGGCTATAATGAATTAAACATTCTCATACATACACAAACAGTTTTCAGTAAACATGTGCATTCATTTTCGGAAAAATCAAACGCCTAGATTACGAGTCTTGCATTATGATGGAGTTTTTTCTCACTGCTCACTTCCCTGCAGCGCTGGTAATACGGGTTTTTATCAACCCGGCGTTAACAGGCAAGAAGTGAGCGTAGAGCAAAATTGCGCTCCACACTGCACTCCAATACCAGCGCTGCTTAAGTGAGCGGTGAGCTGGTTGTACGTGCTCGTGCACGATTTCCCCATAGACATCAATGGAGAGAGCCGGCTGAGAAAAAGTCTAACACCTGCAAAAAAGCAGCGTAAAACTCAGTAACGCAGCCCTATTGATTCCTATAGGGAAACTAAAGTTATGTTTACACCTAACACCCTAACATCAACCTCGAGTCTAAACACCCCTAACCTTACACTTATTAACCCCTAATCTGCCGCCCCCGAGATCGCCGACACCTGCATTATACTTATTAACCCCTAATCTGCCGCTCCCACATCGCCGCCACCTACATTATATTTATTAACCCCTAATCTGCTGCCCCCAACATCGCCGCCACCTACATTATATTTATTAAACCCTAATCTGCTGCTCCTAACATCACTGCAACCTACCTACATTTATTAACCCCTAATCTGCCGCCCCCAACATTGCCGCCACTATTCTAAATTTATTAACCCCTAAACCTAAGCTTAACCCTAACACCCCCTTACTTAAATATAATTTAAATAAATCTAAATAAAAATAATATCATTAACTAAATTATTCCTATTTAAAATTAAATACTTACCTATAAAATAAACCCTAAGCTAGCTGCTATATAACTAATAGTTACATTGTAGCTAGCTTAGGGTTTGTTTTTATTTTACAGGCAAGTTTGCATTTATTTTAACTAGGTAGAATAGTTACTAAATAGTTATTAACTATTTAATAACTACTGATAAATACAAATTGACCTGTAAAATAAAACCTAACCTAAGTTACACTAACACCTAACACTACACTACAAATAAATAACTTACCTAAATTAAATACAATTAAATACATTAAATACAATTAGCTAAATTACAAAAACCCCCCACTAAATTGCAGAAAATAAAAAACAAATTAAAAGATATTTAAACTAATTACACCTGATCTAAGAGCCCTATCAAAATAAAAAAGCCCCCCAAAAATAAAAAAAAACCTAGCCTAAACTAAACTATCAATAGCCCTTAAAAGGACCTTTTGCAGGGCATTGCCCCAAATAAATCAGCTCTTTTACCTGAAAAAAATACAAACAACCCCCCAACAGTAAAACCCACCACCCACACAACTAACCCCCCAAATAAAACCCTAACTAAAAAAAACTAAGCTCCCCATTGCCCTGAAAAGGGCATTTGGATGGGCATTGCCCTTAAAAGGGCATTTAGCTCTATTGCTGCTCAAAGCCCTAAAGTAAAAATAAAACCCACCCAATACACCTTTAAAAAATCCTAACACTAACCCCTGAAGATTCACTTATCGGGAGAAGTCTTCATCCAAGCGGCAAGATGTCCTCAACGAAGCCGGAAGGAGTGGTCCTCCAGACGGGCAGAAGTGGTCCTCCAGATGGGCAGAAGTGGTCCTCCAGACAGGCAGAAGTGGTCCTCCAGACGGGCAGAATTCTTCATCCAGACGGCATCTTCTATCTTCATCCTTCCAACGCGGAGCGGCTCCATCTTCAAGACATCCGGTGCAGAGCATCCTCTTCAATCGATGGCTTCTTCGGAATGAATGTTTCTTTAAGTGACGTCATCCAAGATAGTGTCCCTTAGATTCCTATTGGCTGATAGAATAGATTCAGCCAATCAGAATTAAGGTAGAAAAAAATCAATCAGCCAATAGAATGCCAGCTCAGTTGGATCAGCCAATAGGATTGAAGTTCAATCCTATTGGCTGATTGCATCAGCCAATATGATTTTTTCAACCTTAATTCCGATTGGCTGATAGAATTTGTATTCATAATCCCAATTACCTGTTGCATTTGCGGATTATATGTGGTAATTAATCTTGGACATATTTCTTCTTGATTTTTGGCCATAGGTTTTAATAAGTTGTTTCTATCTTGTTTTAAAGCTATATCCTCTTTGGATTAGGCTTTCCATCATTTCAGTGCTTTCTTGTAAATATGTTTGTACATTGGAGCAATTTCTTCGCAGTCTTATTAATTCCCTTTGGGGTATTGCTTTGAGTGTACTTCGAGGGTGGGCACTGGTATGGTGCAATAGGGTATTTGTAGATGTTTCTTTTTGATACATTCGTGTATCTATGCTGCCATCTTCATTTTTTCTGATGGTAAGATCTAAGAAATTCACTGTACTTAAATCTGCTTGATAAGTCATTTTGATGTTTTTATCACTAATATTAAGTATTTGTATGAATTTTTCCAATTCTGTTTTTGCCTTCCCATAAGCACATCGTCGATATATCTGACCCACAAGGGTATTTGCTGTGTATATCGATCCATTTCCCCAGTAAATACATTAAAGGATTCCCAAAATCCAAGGAACAGATTTGCATATGTGGGTGCACATGCTGTCCCCGTGGCTGTTCCTTGGACTTGGAGATAATATTCATCCTTAATTTTAAATACGTTGTGTATTAATACAAATTTTAGCATTTGCAGAATAAAGGCATTATGTTGTTGGTTGTTATTGGTATTGGTGGATAAAAAATAACTGATTGCTTTTAAACCATCATTATGGCGAATGCTGGTATACAGTGATTCAACATTCATATTTACTAGCCAGGTTGTGTCTGTTACTTTGAGATCTCATAGTACTTGTAACACTTCCATTGTGTCACGAATTTATGAAGGTAACATATTTAGGTATTCTCTTAGTCTCAAATCTATGTATATACTAGCTAGTTCGGTTAAGTTTGCATTTCCTGATACTATAGACCTTCCTGGTGGCTCAGATATGTTGGTATGTACTTTTGGTATACAGTAGATTGTGGCCATCTTTGGATTGGTTTTCATCAGATAATTTTTCTCTGTTTTAGTAATAATACCTTCTTTCCAAGTTTTCAGTACCATTTTGTCGTATTGATCGATAGATGTTTCATGTGGATTGAACATTAATTGTGTATAGCATGTTGTATTATTCAGTTGTTTTAGTGCTTCTGCTAAATATTTGTCTTTAGGCCATAGAACAATATTTCCACCTTTGTCAGACAGTTTTATCACTAAATCTGGCCATGTTTTGATTTCCTCAAGTGCTTTTATTTCTGGTTGGGAAATATTGCTTTGCACTCTGATTGATGGTAGTTTTTCAATCTGGTTTCATACAATTCTGCAAAATGTTTGAACTTCTGGGGAAATTGTTGGAGATGGTACAAAATTTGATTTGGGTTTTATACTTTCTTGACACATAATTGAGTTAGTGTTAGAGATTTGATCTGTGTAAGGCAGATTTTCATTTGCCAATTCTTCTAGATCCTGTATGGATGATAATTCTTCATCACTCCAAATTTGGTCATTTTTTTCAGCATATCATTTTTTTTAAAATAGTTTTCTACAGAAAAGGTGTAAATCTTTGATAAGATAAAATTTGTTTAATTTGTTCGTTGGACAAAATGTTAAACCTTTAGAGAGAATGTTATAGTGCTCTAAGGTTAGGGTATGTTGAGACAGATTTATCACTCTTAGTTGTTGGTTCTGATTTTGGAGAATGGACTCATTTCCCTCATTCTGGCAGATTGTCTGACAGGCCCCTGCTTTTTGCGCTTGTCTCTCCTGGTATCATTGGGAGTTTGATGTATTAGGTCCTGTGTTAGATTTGTATGTGGTCTGGGACTTATTAAAGGTTGTGCATTTGGGCCTGATGCTTAAAAAAGATGACATACTGGTCTGTACTGTGGGTACTGGTACATTGGAATTTGTGGCTTCTGGTTCATTAAATATTGCTTGAGGTGTTAAAATATATGTGGCACTATTTCTATCTATGTTGGGACATTCATTATCTAATATGTCTGACTCACTTTCTGTGCCACTATTCTCTTCCCTCACCAGATATCTATTATTTCTGCTAGTCGTGGTAGGTGGCGCAAAACAAGATTGCTATTCCCTGTAATTACTACCGTGTATGTGGGTGAATTTTGGAAGTGTTAGTCAAATCTACTTATATATATATATTGTCTATGCACTTATTGAACTATTAAGTTCCCAGTTTTATATTCTCTTTTGGATAAATTGATGTTGAAACAGGTTATATGTAAAATAGGCTCTTATTTAAATCTGGTAAGTTTACCAAATGTTGGTGATACTAAAAATACACAATATACAGAGAATAAACAAATTCCTTTTAAAGTTTAAATTGACACCGGTGTCTATATGTATTTTAAAAATACTAAAAAATAAATAAAATATGTACAATCTTTAGTTCTCACAGGTTTTGTTTTTCACAGGTTATGTTTTTAACAAATTTTTTTGTTGCATAGGTAAAAACAATACTTTATGTATAGTTCATAAACGATACTTTATATCTAGTTCAGATTTGCAATTTCTTTGTTATAGGTTTCAATTTATCATATAGTGGAGCACGGTTTGTGTCACACTATATTAAATGTGTGCGAAACAGTACCTTGAAGTGTATCTGCTTGATAACACTTTCTTTGAGGAAATGCGGTTAAATAAATGCCGCTATTTGGATTTCTTCAATGACTTCTTTTTCTTTACTTTGGGATCTTTTCCTTTGGTTTTGAATCGTGCAGGCGGTTATCTATATAAGCCGCTGGCGGTTAAATATATGCCGCTCTGTGCCCTTCTTATGGTTGGCGATCCGTCTTCTGAAAAGATGTCCGGGTTGGTGTTTAGGGTTTCACTTGTATGTGAATGCTTGTGCGGTTCCCGTGACCGCTCCGTTAACTTTTTCTTTGTCGGTCAGTGACCAATCGAGCTCCTTAGGGGTTCCTGGTGTTTCGCACACATTTAATATAGTGTGACAGATATCGCACAAACCGTGCTCCACTACATGATAAATTGAAACCTATAACAAGACCAGAAATTGCAAATCTGAACTAGATATAAAGTATCGTTTATGAACTATACATAAAGTATTGTTTTTACCTATGCAACAAAAAATTTTGTTAAAAACATAACCTGTGAAAAACAAAACCTGTGAGAACTAAAAATTGTGCATATTTTATTTATTTTTTAGTATTTTTAAAATACATATAGACACCGGTGTCAATTTAAACTTTAAAAGGAATTTGTTTATTCTCTGTATATTGTGTATTTTTAGTATCACCAACATTTGATAAACTTACCAGATTTAAATAAAGGAGTCTATTTTACATATAACCTGTTTCGACATCAATTTATCCAAAAGAGAATATAAAACTGGGAACTTAATAGTTCAATAAGTGCATAGACAATATATAAGTAGATTTGACTAACACTTCCAAAATTCACCCACATACACAGTAGTAATTACAGGGAATAGCAATCTTGTTTTGCGCCACCTACCACGACTATCTGTAATTCTAAAACTTTGGGATAAAGTTTATTTCAGGTGTGCTTGATTCCCTACCAGCTAGACAGTCTAACCCTATCAATTAACTAATCTATTATTTCTGCGTCAGTTTGAGGTGTGGTATCTCCACTTTTATACCTCGCTGTGTTGATAATCAACTAAATCTCTTTGGAATTTTTGTTTATTTGTTTGAATCAGCTCTTGTTCTAGTTTGTCAAACTCTTGTTGGTAAAGTTTATATTTTGTATTAAAATACAATTTGTCCTCAAATTGTTTGATTTGCTCATTGTATTTTTTTATTTTTGCATCTAATTTATTAAGTTCCAATGTATCATGTTTAATTAGAACTTAAATAAGTTTGAAAGAGCACTCACTCAAGATATTTTCCCATTGTTTCACTAGTTCATCATTATGTAGTGTAAAAGCAGGGAACATTTTAATTCTTAGACCCCTTGGTATGATGCCCTTTTCTATATATTTTTCGACAACAATGCCAGTTCCACCAGTTTTTTGAATGTTTGAACAGAGTTTGATGTAGTTTGCATAGTATATTGTTTGATCCTTCCTCACTAATTTGTGAACCAGTAATTTTAGTTGCATTGAATAGTTGATCCAACCCTTGTTATTTTTTTTTGTTGTCTTTGAGTTATATCTTCCTGAATGTTCATTTTTATTTTAAAGTAATATATTTCAATGTGCTACTTTGCCAGAATACCTATAAACCTAGGTGTAGAGTATACTATAGTAACAAGAGTGTAGGTAAACGATTGTTAACCATTCATACTTTATCTTTACTGGTTTAACTATTCAATCATACACTTTTAAAAATACTTAAACTCTCTAGATATCAATAGATAGCATAGATGTGTGAATAATACCTCTGAGAATCATGTATCTATATGTGAAACATTATACTTGGTTTTTATAATATCAAGCAGTTAGATACAAACATTATGTTTTGTAGCTGGCTATTAATAAATTAAGAAATAATGCTGTAACAAGAGGACCTGTTAATATGTGGGATGTCAGATTATGAGATTAAAGCTATCTAGCTAATACTCTATCTGTAATTATAAAGTCCTTGCTTGCAAAGTCAACTTTAGCATAGCTGCTCAATGCAATAGATTCTGTCTGCTTAAAATCTCTAGATATTAATATTTAGTATAGGTGTGTGAATAACACCTCTGAGAATTATGTATCTAGATATGAAAAAATATACTTGGTTTGTATAATATCAAGCAGTCATATACAATCAATATCTTTTGTAGCCGGCTATTAATAAATTAAAAAATAATGCTTTAACAAGAGGACCTGTTAATATGTGGAATGTCAGGTTTTATGAGATTAAGCTATCTAGCTCAGTGGTTCTCAACCTAAGTGACCTCAAGGCCTGGTAAGTTTTAGCTGGACCGGTCCAGGGCCCGGTAAGCATCGGGGTTGCAGTAGGTTTGGAAAAAATATCTATCTATCTATCTATCTATCTATCTATCTATCTATCTATCTATCTATCTATCTATCTATCTATCTACCTATATATACTGTATATCTATATACTGTATATCTATATATATCTATATGTATCTATCTATCTATATATATATATATATATATATATATATATACACACACACACACACAGTCTCTTTCTCTCCTCCCCTCTCTCTTTCTCTCCTCCCCTCTCTCTCTCTCTCTCTCTCTCTCTCTCTCTCTCCCCTCTCTCTTTCTCTCTCTCTCTCTCCTCCCCTATCTCTCTCTCTCTCTGACATTGGTGTCAGTGGCCGTAATTATGTAATTGGTGTCAGTGGGCTTACTTACCTGTGAGCCGATGCTTCACACTCTGCCGCCCGCCGCTTCTACCCGGTCACAGTGCGCCCGCCCGCCGCTACATGCTCACAGTGCGCAAACTGACATGCGCAGTGGCACTCTGACAGGCCCGCCAAAATTTCGGAGATGTGCAAAGGTGGGCCTGTCAGAGCAAGTGTCTGGAGGATATGTCGGGTCGCGGCCCACCAGCAGGGCCGACGCGGCCCGGTAGTGGGCCGCGGCCCGGCTGTTGAGAGACACTGATCTAGCTAATACTCAATCTGTAATTATAAAGTCCTTGCTTGCACAGTTAACTTTAGCACAGCTGCTCAATGTAATAGATTCTGTCTGCTTGAACTCTCTCAATATAAATATATAGCATAGGTATGTGAATAATACCTCTGAGAGTCATGTATCTAGATATGAAACATTGTACTTGGTTTGTATAATATCAAGCAGTTAGATACAAACAATATTTTTTACAGCTGGCTATTAAAAAATTCAGAAATAATGCTGTAACAAGAGGACCTGTTAATATGTTGGATGTCAGATTGCGAGATTAAAGCTAATAAGCTAATATAAAGTCTTTGCTTGCACAGTTAACTTTAGCACAGCTATTCAGTGTAATATATTCTGTCTGCTTAAGCCCCTTCTACAGCGTGGGCTAGATTAACGTTTAACTGACTTGTTTCACTAACATAGCACAACGTCTGATCTCAGAATATAACACACATTTACAAGCTATTGGCAATCAAAAGTTATCATAGAGAGTAAGCAGTTAAAAAAATGAGAGTTTGAACTCTCTGAAGCCAGACCCCTGACACATGTTTCGCTTACGCTTCCTGAGAGGGGTTACATGCCGGCTGTTTGGTAAATCTATTTACTGCTTCATAAGTCCCACCTTGTGTGTGGGATTGGATGATCATGAGGAATTATCTTGATTCTTATTGGTAGGATTGCATGTCAATCATGTTTAGGCATCCAATGGGGATAATTTTTAATTTGAAGCCTTATGCTATACTCTGTTACATGTTGCGAAATTATGCATGTTGGTTGCGGTAATATATGTTACCTTGTGAACTTATGCATGTGGGTTATGATGATATATGTTACTTTATCAGGAAGTTCTTTATGTTACTGCTGAAGAATAAGTTCTAAATTTTCTTATTTTACATACTTTCACTTGTTGTGTGTATTTTGTATTATACCAAAGATTTATTGTTTTGGTAATAGGACCATATGCAGGGTTTTCAATCTGTTTATTACAAGTTGGTATTTGTAATAAAGATATTGAATACATCAGTAGCATGACACTGTGTATAGCATTTCTAACATATTTTAATAGAGTATCATAGGGGTATGGTGTCTATTAAAGTTATTATTTCTCTAGGGTCAAGTGCTTTGTTTATAAATTTCTAGGGCAATAGATACCAGTGCTGTTTTGAAGAGGAAAGTAGTTTAATTTAGTTCACATTAGTATGTGGAGATTTTAAGGGTGCAGGAATAAATGTTTCCAAATATTATGTGAAAGTCAGTTTCTATGAATTTGTTACTTAAAAGTGTGTTATATTAAAAGAGTGGTTGCGTGCACATATAGTTGAAGAGGTAGATCACATAAATAAAAATGTAATAATAAAGTGAAGTGGATATGAAGTATATAAAAAACATACGGCTAGATTACGAGTTTTGCGGTATGAGTAAAAAAAGCACCGTTAAGGCACATAATGCTGCTTTTTCACTCCCGATGGTATTACGAGCCTTGCAGATTTAGGGGTACCGCACACTTTTTTGGCCGTACTGGAAATTAACTTACGCAATTTGCGTAAAGTTTTTTTTCAATGGGACTTCCATAGCGCCGGTATTACAAGCTTTTACTGGGAGGACACTGGGAGATTACAAAGCTGTAGCATAAAACTCATAACTAAAGTGTTAAAAAGTACACTAACACCCATAAACTACCTATTAACCCCTAATCCGAGTCCCTCCCGCATTGCAAATAATAAAATTATTAACCCCTAATCTGCTGCTCCCGACATCGTTGCCACTATAATAAACATATAAACCCCTAAACCGCCACACTCACGCCTCACAAAAACACTAGTTAAATATTATTAACCCCTAATCTGCTGTCCCTAACATCGCTGCAACCTACATTACAGTTATTAACCCCTAATCTGCCACCCCCACTATACTTACTTTATTAACCCCTAAACCTAACTCTAACCCTAGCACCCACTAACTTAAATATAATTAAAATAAATCTAAATAAAAATTACTATCATTACCTAAATTATTCCTATTTAAAACTAAATACTTACCTATAAAATAAATCCTAAGCTAGCTACAATATAACTAATAGTTACATTGTATCTAGCTTAGGTTTTTGTTTTTACAGACAAGTTTGTATTTATTTTAACTAGGTAGAATAGTTACTAAATAGTTATTAACTATTTACTAACTACCTAGTTAAAATAAATAAAAATGTACCTGTAAAATAAAACCTAACCTGTCTTACACTAACACCTAACATTGCACTACAATTAAATAAATTAAATAAATTAAATACAATTACCTAAATTACAAAAACAAACAAACAAACACTAAATTACACAAAATAAAAAAAGAAATGATCAGATATTTAAACTAATTACACCTAATCTAATAACCCTATCAAAATAAAAAAAAATAAAAAAAATAAAAAAAATGCAATGCTGGCAGCACTCATACATCTCTTTCCCAAAGACAACCTCTGGATATGACGCTGAGCAGGTGCACCCAACTTCTTTGGTCGACCATGGCGAGGTCTGTTCTGAATGGAACCTGTCCTGTAAAACCGCTGTATGGTCTTTCCCACCATGCTGCAGCTCAGTTTCAGGGTCTTGGCAACTTTCTTATAGCCTAGGCCATCTTTATGTAGAACAAAAATTCTTTCTTTCAGATCCTCAAAGAGTTCTTTGTCATGAGGTGCCATGTTAAACTTCCAGTGACCAGTGTGAGAGAGTGTGAGAGCAATAACACCAAATTTAACACACCTGCTCCCCATTCACACCTGAGACCTTGTAACACTAATGAGACACATGACACCGGGGAGGGAAAATTGGGACCAAGTTGGACATTTCCACTTAGGGATGTACTCACTTTTGTTGCCAATGGTTTAGACTTTAATGGCTGTGTTTTGAGTTATTTTGAGGGGACAGCAAATTAACATTGTTATACAGGCTGTACACTCACTACTTTACATTGTAGCAAAGTGTAATTTGGATTAGGCTTTCCATCATTTCAGTGCTTTCTTGTAAATATGTTTTTACATTGGAGCAATTTCTTCGCAGTCTTATGAATTACCCTTGGGGTATTGCTTTGAGTGTACTTGGAGGGTGGGCACTGGTATGGTGCAATAGGGTATTTGTAGATGTTTCTTTTTGATACATTTATGTATCTATGTGGCCATCTTCATTTTTTCTGATGGTAAGATCTAAAAACTTCACTTTACTAAAATCTGCTTGATAAGTCATTTTGATGTTTTTTTTTATCATTAATATTAAGTATTTGTATGAATTTTTCCAATTCTGTCTTTGTGCCTTACCATAGGAAGAGCACATCATCGATATATCTGACCCACAAAGGTATTTGCTGTGTATATCAATCTATTTCCCTAGTAAATACATTAAAGGATTCCAAAAATCCAAGGAACAGATTCGCATATGTGGGCGCACATCCTGTTCCCATGGCTGTTCCTTGGACTTGGAGATAATATTGATCCTTAAATGTAAATACATTGTATGTTAATACAAATTTTGGCATTTGTAGAATAAAGGCATTATGTTGTTGGTTGTTATTGGTATTGGTAGATAAAAAATAACTGATTGCTTTTAAACCATCATTATGGCTTATGAATTACCCTTGGGGTATTGCTTTGAGTGTACTTGGAGGGTGGGCACTGGTATGGTGCAATAGGGTATTTGTAGATGTTTCTTTTTGATACATTTATGTATCTATGTGGCCATCTTCATTTTTTCTGATGGTAAGATCTAAAAAATTCACTGTACTTAAATCTGCTTGATAAGTCATTTTGATGTGTTTTTTATCATTAATATTAAGTATTTGTATGAATTTTTCCAATTCTGTCTTTGTGCCTTACCATAGGAAGAGCACATCATCGATATATCTGACCCACAAAGGTAGTTGCTGTGTATATCAATCTATTTCCCTAGTAAATACATTAAAGGATTCCAAAAATCCAAGGAACAGATTCGCATATGTGGGCGCACATCCTGTTCCCATGGCTGTTCCTTGGACTTGGAGATAATATTGATCCTTAAATGTAAATACATTGTATGTTAATACAAATTTTAGCATTTGTAGAATAAAGGCATTATGTTGTTGGTTGTTATTGGTATTGGTAGATAAAAAAATAACTGATTGCTTTTAAACCATCATTATGGCGAATGCTGGTATACAGTGATTCAACATCCATAGTTACAAGCTATGTTGTGTCTGTTATTTTGAGATCTCGTAGTACTTGTAACACTTCTATTGTGTCATGAATGTAAGAAGGTAACAAGCGGCTAGATTACGAGTTGTGCTTAAGGTAAAAAAGCAGCGTTAACAGGTCCAAACGCTGCTTTTTTATGCCCAATGCTATTACAAGTCTTGCAGGTTTAGGGGCCCCGCACACTTTTTTGGCCTTACCACAAACGGACTTACGTAAACTTCGTAAACCCTTTTTTCTATGGGACTTCCATAGCGCCGGTATTACGAGTCTGTCCTGGGAGGGCAAAAAGTGAGCAGTACAGCCTCTACCTCCAAGATCCGTAACGCATTCTAAAGTCAGTAGTTATGAGTTTTACACTACAACGCCATAGCATAAAACTCATAACTAAAGGGCTAAAAAGTACACCCATAAACTACCTATTAATTTTTAAACCGAGGCCCTCCCGCATCGCAAAAACTATAATAAAAATGTTAACCCCTGATCTGCCGCTACGGACATCGCCGCCACTAGAATAAACATATTAACCCCTAAACCGCTGCCCTCCCGTCTCGCAAACACTATTTAAATATTTTTAACCCCTAATCTGCTGTCCCTAACATCGCTGCCACCTACATTATACTTATTAACCCCTAATCTGCTGTCCCCAACGTCGCTTCCACTATATTAAATGTATTAACCCCTAAATCTAAGTCTAACCCTAACCGTAACACCCCCTAACTTAAATTAAATTTAAATAAATCTAAAGAAAATTACTATAATTAACTAATTATTCCTATTTAAAACTAAATACTTACCTATAAAATAAACCCTAAGCTAGATACAATATAACTAATAGTTACATTGTAGCTAGCTTAGGGTTTGTTTTTATTTTACAGGCAAGTTTGCATTTATTTTAACTAGGTAGAATAGTTACTAAATAGTTATTAACTATTTAATAACTACTGATAAATACAAATTGACCTGTAAAATAAAACCTAACCTAAGTTACACTAACACCTAACACTACACTACAAATAAATAACTTACCTAAATTAAATACAATTAAATAAATTAAATACAATTAGCTAAATTACAAAAACCCCCCACTAAATTACAGAAAATAAAAAACAAATTAAAAGATATTTAAACTAATTACACCTGATCTAAGAGCCCTATCAAAATAAAAATTATTTTATTTATTAACTATTGAATAACTACCTAGCTAAAATAAATATAAATTGACCTGTAAAATAAAACCTAACCTAAGTTACAATAACACCTAACACTACACTACAATTAAATAAATTTACTAAATTAAATACAATTAAATAAACAAAAATTAAATACAATTAAATAAATTAACTAAATTAAATACAATTAAATAAATTAACTAAATTAAATACAATTAAATAAATTAAATTAGCTAAATCACAAAAAAACAAACTCTAAATTACAGAAAATAAAAAACAAATTACAGATCTTTAAACTAATTACACCTAATCTAATAGCCCTATCAAAATAAAAAAAGCCCCCCAAAATAAAAAAAAAACCCTAGCCTAAACTAAACTATCAATAGCCCTTAAAAGGGCCTTTTGCGGGGCATTGCCCCAAAGTAATCAGCTCTTTTACCTGTAAAAAAAAATAATACAAACAACACCCCCAACAGTAAAACCCACCACCCACACAACCAACCCCCCAAATAAAATACTAACTAAAAAAAACCTAAGCTCCCCATTGCCCTGAAAAGGGCATTTGGATTGGCATTGCCCTTAAAAGGGCATTTAGCTCTTTTGCAGGCCCAAAGCCCTAACCTAAAAAATAAACCCGCCCAATACACCCTTAAAAAAATCCTAACACTAACCCCCGAAGATTCACTTACCAGGAGAAGTCTTCATCCAAGCGGCAAGATGTCTTTAACAAAGCCGGCAGAAGTGGTCCTCCAAACGGGCAGTCTTCATCCAGACGGCATCTTCTATCTTCATCCTTCCGGCGCGGAGCGGGTCCATCTTAAAGACATCCGACGCCGAGCATCCTATTCAAACGACGGCTTCTTCGTAATGAATATCTCTTTTAGTGACTTCATCCAAGATGGCATCCCTTACATTCTGATTGGCTGATAGAATTCTATCAGCTAATCGGAATTAAGGTAGAAAAAATCCTATTGGTTGATGCAATCAGCCAATAGGATTGAGCTGGCATTCTATTGGCTGTTCCAATCAGCTAATAGAATGCAAGCTCAATCCTACTAGCTGATTGGATCAGCCAATAGGATTGAAGTTCAATCCTATTGGCTGATCCAATCAGCCAATAGGATTTTTTCTACCTTAATTACGATTGGCTGATAGAATTCTATCAGCCAATCGGAATCTAAGGGACGCCATCTTGAATGACGTCACTTAAAGAGATATTCATTACGAAGAAGCCGTCGTTTGAAGAGGATGCTCTGCATCAGATGTCTTGAAGATGGACCTGCTCCGCGCTGGAAGGATGAAGATAGAAGATGCCGTCTAGATGAAGACTTCTGCCCATCTGGAGGACTACTTCTACCCATCTGGAGGATTACTTCTGCTGGCTTCGTTGAAGACATATTGTCGCTTGGATGAAGACTTCTCCCGGTAAGTGAATCTTCTGGGGTTAGTGTTAGGATTTTTTTAAGGGTGTATTGGGTGGGTTTATTTTTTAGGTTAGGGCTTTTGGCTGCAATAGAGCTAAATGCCCTTTTAAGGGCAATGCCCATCCAAATGCCCTTTTCAGGGCAATGGGGTTCTTAGTTTTTTTAGTTAGGTTTTTTTGGGGGGGTTGGTTTTGTGGGTGGTGGGTTTTAATGTTGGGGGGTTGCTTGTATTTTTTTTTTTACAGGTAAAAGAGCTGATTACTTTTGGGCAATGCCCCGCAAAAGGCCCTTGTAATTTAGGCTAGGTTTTTTTTATTTTGGGGGGGCTTTTTTATTTTGATAGGGCTATTAGATTAGGTGTAATTAGTTTAGAGATCTGTAATTTGTTTTTTATTTTCTGTAGTTTAGTGGGTTTTTTTGTGATTTAGCTAATTTAATTTATTTAATTGTATTTAATTTATTTGATTTATTTAATTGTAGTGTAGTGTTAGGTGTTATTGTAACTTAGGTTAGGTTTGATTTTACAGGTCAATTTATATTTATTTTAGCTAGGTAGTTATTAAATAGTTAATAACTATTTAATAACTATTCTACCTAGTTAAAATAAATACAAACTTGCCTGTAAAATAAAAATAAACCCTAAGATAGCTACAATGTAACTATTAGTTATATTGTAGCTAGCTTAGGGTTTATTTTATAGGTAAGTATTTAGTTTTAAATAGGAATAATTAGTTAATTATCGTAATTTTCTTTAGATTTATTTTAATTATATTTAAGTTAGGGGGTGTTAGGGTTAGGGTTAGACTTAGGTTTAGGGGGTAATACATTTAATATAGTGGCGGCGACATTGGGGCGGCAGATTAGGGGTTAATAAGTGTAGGTAGGTTGCGGCGATATTGGGGGCGGCATATTAGGGGTTAATAAATAAAATGTAGGTGGCGGCGATGTTGGGGTAGCAGATTAGGGGTTAATAATAATGTAGGTGTCGGCGATGTCGGACGGCAGATTAGGGGTTAATAAGTGTAAGATTAGGGTTCTTTAGACTCAGGGTTCATGTTAGGGTGTTAGGTGTAAACATAAAATGTTTTTCCCCATAGAAATCAATGGGGCTGCGTTACTGAGTTTTACGCTGCACGAGCATGTACGACCAGCTCACCGCTCTTTAAAGCAGCGCTGGTATTGGATTGCGGTATGGAGCACAATTTTGCTCTATGCTCACTTCTTGCCTTTTAACGCTGGGTTTACAAAAACCAGTAATACCAACGCTGCAGGGAAGTGAACGGTGAGAAAAAATGCTCGTTAGCACTGCACAGCTCCTAACGCAAAACTCGTAATCTGGCCAATAGTTAGGTATTCTCTTAGTCTCAAATCTATGTATCAAATCTATGTATCACAGGTATTATTCACACATCTATGCTATATATTTATATCTAGAGAGTTTAAGTGTTTTTAAACGTGTATGGTTGAATAGTTAAACCAATAAAGATAAAGTGTGAATTGTTAAAAATCGTTCCTGTGGGAGCCAACTACAGAGGCAGTCAGAGGTGTTTACATGGAGCTCCGAGCTTTTCAATTTAATTTTATGGCTTAACATACATATTAAGAGTTTTAATCGCTACTACCTTATACTAGAAGGCAAATCTCATCTGTTTTCCCCTAGTGAGACTAAGGTGGTGTCATTCTGGGTGAATATAGCTGCTTTCTACCTTGAACCTTCACCACGTGGAGTCATTAGAAGTTGCCTATACCCGTGAGGTTATACCGACATGGAAGCACTAAATGCATGGGAACAACGCACCCAAAGATTATTGGAATGTCACTATCAGAATTTGAAAGGGGACCTCATTTTAATATTGTCTGCCCTTATGCCGCCGCTGGAAAATTCAGACAAGTGCACTGAACCTATACAACGTAACAGGGTCTACGCTACAACTATACCCAAGCCTCCGGAAAATGCAGCGATCCCATCTGAAGAGCTAACATTGAGCTCTAAGCATAATAAGCTGAGGAGAGTTTCAGACCGCTATTTTAAATTGACCACACTGGCTGGAGTAGGAGCGGAGGAGACATAACGCTCCGGCAGCACTCGCACATGGAATAGCATACCTAAGGTTTTGCCACCTCATTATGATACCGCAGCCCAGCTCCAAGGGAACACTCCAGGGTATGGGACATGCCTGATAGAGATCTCATCACTTAACTACATACCCAGAGAGGCGACCAGCGTTATCAGAGTAACTGACCTTAGAGGAGGGTCGCAGGTTCCCACTGACAGATTCTCCCTGCTGTATCAGAAGGCCCGCCTTGGATGTGACAGCGTGGCTTTCGAGCAGAGCTCCCCAGCGGTTTTTGCATCTCTGGCTCTTAGATCTGGAGTGGGGTAGGGTATTAGTTGACTCACCATATGTTTCTAGCCTTCTTGCTGGGGTGGGAGCGAGATAACTGGAAATAACCTAGAAAGCTCTTTGTTTTTAAGTCTCTTAAAGGAACTCTGCCCCACTCTCTCCCAAGTGAACTATAGTTTATTATGAGATTATGAGTCGATGAAACTTACTAGTAGATGGTTCCTCAGTCTCATAATTATGGACACTCTTACATTTACTGCAGAGGCTGGCTCATCGTTATCTTAGACCGGGGACTGTTTTTGATGGCCCTGTAACTTACAGCAGTATACAGAGATCCTATGGGACTCCCTTTCCATTTATCTGTTCTAACAAGTTTATTTGCTATTTTGTTATAAGTTTTTTGCTTCCCCTTTCTCATTTCGTGATTCATAGCAGTTTTAGACACACCTGATGTATGGGTAGGATATATAGTGCCCAATTTAGATATTTCTGAGGATATGTTTTATTATTTAGCTTCAGATTGGCTTATTACATAATTCTGGGTGCCCATACAAGCCTTATAATTTCTTCAGATATATGTACCCTTGTAAAATACTTTACTTGACTTAAGTTTCAGCAATTGTCTGGATTTAATATATGGTATATGTCATACACCTTAGCTATGATCACATATTTGTAGATGTGAAAGATAAAAAAAGAAGGCGCCACCATGGTGCACAATCAGATGATTCAAACACGCCAAATGTACAAGTAAGACCGTACTTACAAGCTGTATGACACTTGAGAAGTGTCACAAATGCCTTCTGGACTGTTGGGAGTCGTCCAGCTAACTCACACTGATGGATGTCAGAGCAGCTCTGAAGCGTGGGAGCGGCGACAGGCTAACAGCATGCAGTGACTAGCCACAAGCTCAGCGCCAAGCCGGATCGTTCACTGGTGTTAATGGATACACCACTAAAAGTAGATACACTCTTGGATACAATGTATCAAAATGAATCCAAATGTTGAATAAAATTGTAGATTGTATGATTGAAAAAGATGATGGTTCGTGGCAAAAGTCTAGTAAAAACAAACAGACTTTATTTGAAGTATAGCAGCACAACGTTTCTCGGTCTTTCCTGACCGTTTCCTCAGGTGCAATATACAAAATGATTAAAACCACAAACTTTTATTGCCGAGTTTTCGGCGTCTTCTGATGCCTTATGGGTTGTGGTTTCAGCCATACTCATGAGATATGAGACGTTATAGGTGCATATATGCATGTATAGCTAGATATTATATTTGCACATTACTTATGCAAATATAGTCTAGATATAACATGATTGTTATATCTATATAGATAGGGATAGATATATCGTATTTCAGCCATACTCATGAGATACGAGACGTGCATAGGTACATATATGCATGTATAGCTAGATAATTTATTTGCATACCATTTATAAATATGTTTTATCAGTAGATTTTATCTGCACTTTTTATTTATTTATTCAGTTTCATAATTTATTGTTGTGTACACCTTCGTATTTATTTACGTTCTATGCTATAGAAATCTTTAACTTTAGGTCTCTCATATGAGGCTAATATTTACTGTATTGTGATGTATTATCCTGCAAATATTATATTATTTGTTATCCGGATTGATAGATATTTTAGTTTTACCTGCTTTATGTTTATTTTTAGTGTGCGCGATTGGTGTCACCACTAAGATTCTCCCATTGATAAAAACATATACATATATTATTTACATTCTCGTATTTATACTATTTATATGGACATAGACTTATTTCATCTATGCGTATTTTATATACCCCTTATAAAAGTGCCTGTGTAATATTATCCTGCACGATTGTGCATATATGACACGAGTGGCAGTTTTTTACTCATGCTGTGCACATCGCATAGAGGCTTGAAAAGTATTCCCTCTAACATTGGACAATGACAACCAATGGTAGCTCTTGTAGTGGTCACACCTCCACGCATGCGCTGTTCATTTTAGAAGACGCCGAAAACTCGGCAATAAAAGTTTGTGGTTTTAATCATTTTGTATATTGCACCTGAGGAAACGGTCAGGAAAGACCGAGAAACGTTGTGCTGCTATACTTCAAATAAAGTCTGTTTGTTTTTACTAGACTTTTGCCACGAACCATCATCTTTTTCAATCATACAATCTACAATTTTATTCAACATTTGGATTCATTTTGATACATTGTATCCAAGAGTGTATCTACTTTTAGTGGTGTATCCATTAACACCAGTGAACGATCCGGCTTGGCGCTGAGCTTGTGGCTAGTCACTGCATGCTGTTAGCCTGTCGCCGCTCCCACGCTTCAGAGCTGCTCTGACATCCATCAGTGTGAGTTAGCTGGACGACTCCCAACAGTCCAGAAGGCATTTGTGACACTTCTCAAGTGTCATACAGCTTGTAAGTACGGTCTTACTTGTACATTTGGCGTGTTTGAATCATCTGATTGTGCACCATGGTGGCGCCTTCTTTTTTTATCTTTCACATCTACAGATCATAACATCTTGGGACACCAACAAGAATTTCGAAGAAGCAGCCTGCCATCTGTTCCAGACATTTGAATCTGGATTATGGACTAGACGAACTGTCCAATATCACATTTCCACCATCTACTAGATTGGTTTGATTGGGACTTTTTTTCACTCTGTATATATATTTTGTAATATTTACCCCTGTATATACATATAGGGGTATTTCACTATAATATTGCACTATATGTTGATATTTTTACTTTTTACACACAGGTATTTGGCGCACTGGTTTTTTTCACATTTAATAATCTTCTTGTTCTTTGGGTATGACCAGTTAGCGACTACTTATAATATATCACTATACCGGCCACTATATATGTGGTTATACGGTAGCTAAACCTTTCGATATCGCACTATTTTGTACACATATATATATTATTTTTATTTTTGTGTGCACACTTGCACACCTTCACACTAATCAGAACAGTGGTTCATATATCCTGTTTGCAATTACTGCACTGCTATACATACTGTATATATATATATACATCATGCACCACATGTGATTTCATCTATTATTATTTTTTTATTATTATTGTATCACATTACAACTTTTTACACACTATAATCATATAACTGGGTTACCAGATTATTGTGCAACATATTTGCTCTAGAAATTTCCATTTTTTAACACATTCACTATGCAAAACAGAGACCAAAGACTTAAACATAGGGAAGCCCTGAGTAACCATGAGAACATACAAGATATGTCAGATGAAATCATAGATGATCTCTCCATGGTACAATTATTCCACAAATTAGAGGATGCCTTAAAAAATGAACACAGACATTGGTGGGATATAGATACACTTAAAAAGTATAAAGAGAGAGGTCAGATCCCTAGAGGTCTCAGAATTTTAAAATTATGTTCCTTCAAACAAGATGTAGAGTTGACTGAAAAATGGCAGGCTACTCTGACAGACTGTTCACTAAAACTCATAGATTTACTAATTGAGTTTAGAACAACTCTTTTGAACAAAACAGAGTCTGACATTGAGGAGATTCAGAATATTTTAATCAAACATGAATCTAATTCTGATTATACTAAATACATAAAAGAAGTACAAGAAAAATCAGATACATTCCAAAAGAAAATTATACACACCAAAATCAAAAAACTAGCTAGAGATGAGAAAGATTATCTGGAAGGCAAAGTATATGATTTTCAAAAGGGAACTCTAGAAAGTGAACACAATAGTGGTTCACTGGAAATTGATACACCCCAAGAGAAACCATGGGTAAAAGTTAATTACAAGAAACCCAGAGATAAAAAGAAAAATTTGAGTTTTAGAAACCCAAATAATACCTCATTTAATTCTAAACATAGAGAATATGGTCAACCCTCAACCTCTAACTGGGAAAGAGAGGATTTTAACAACAGTCCACACACATATAGATATAACCAGTATCAAAATAATAATCAACAACACTATAGGGAGGAAGAGATAGAATACAATAACCGTGGTTTTCAAAACAGGCACCATGGGAATAATTCTAGAGTCCAACCAAATGAAACTAATTACAACAATAGCTATCAAAGAGATGAAAACAGACAGATTAATAAATCTCAGGTTTTTCAGTACGAACAAAAACAGATGTACACCCCGCCACACCTCAGACATGCACCAATCCGATTAAAACAATTAGAAAGGGCCCAAGAGGGAGAAAAAATGGCTACCACTACACCAAGAAAAAGATCATACGCCAACGTGGCAGCAGAGGGAGAGGCAAGACTTCCAAAAAAGAGAAACTTAAACGCATGAGTAAAAATATATATAATTTATCCAATCATGTTCTTTCCAACGAAGAAATTTGTGTTTTAAATAGGGGCTTATCGTTCTGTCCATCAAACCAACACAATTTATTTGACTTGTTTGTTGATTTGAACAAGTTTGTTCGCAAACTATCTTTGCAACGTTATTTCTGTGAAAAGAAACTAAAAGATTCAGGCCATAGACCAATTTTAACTAATGACATGAGTGAACGTCCTTCCACGGACATTATATATTTTGATCCAGATACTCTTTATGCTGATCTTTTTGAAGATTGCATACATTCAAATCTAACGCCTAAATCTAATTTTAACCCACCCAATGCAGGTTTAAATATTGAACTATTTCAAAAACTAGTATTGGAAGATTTTGGAAAACTACCAAGAGCTAGAACCAAAGATTCCAATTTGAATATTTATGAAGAAAAGGCCCTATCCAGACTAGCTTCTAATAATAACATAATAATCAGAGAAGCGGATAAGGGTGGAGGAATTATCATACAGAATCGTGTAGACTACATAAGAGAAGCCGATAGGATTCTGTATGATAAACAGTATTACAAAATCCTTACTTTCAATCCCACTAATAAATTTCTGGCCAGTCTGGTCAAAATGGTTGACCGTGGCTGGTTAGAAGGTATTTTAACTAAGAAAGAAAGGGATTTTTTAATCCCTACGAACCCGAGTCTGGCTTATTATTATCATCTCCCGAAAATCCACAAAAATTTGGTGGATCCTCCCGGGAGGCCTATCATTTCGGGTATTGGCAATCTCACATGTAGTCTATCCGAGTATGTGGATCAATTCCTAAAAAAATCAGTAGTCACTCTAACTTCATATATTCAAGACACTCCGGATCTCATTTATAAGATATCTAAAATTAAGAAGGAAAACAGGAAACTTTTATGGCTTACTTGTGATGTCTCGGCTTTGTATTCAAACTGTCATGACTATTCCTGTGCCTTTAACATCCAGCCTATATAAGGCTCCTCCCCCTACCTCACAGTGCTTAGGATTCGTTGTGGGATAGGATTCTCTGGATCTCCCCTACAAACTCTTGCTTAAGCCTTTTGGTTTTTCTAAAGTATCAAGGATATGACTTTCTATCTAACTTAAATTGGAATTTCATTGTTACTAACCTGCTGTAATTTATTTCCAGTTACGCTTGCAGCTTGTTATCTCTCACTCTGTTTAACCAGCCTGTCAGTTTTCCACAGAAGCCGCAAGTTCCGACTTCCTCCATCCCCAGCTGCGGCATCCACTTCCGGTGGTTACTCGATCTGACCTGCTCCTATCTAGACAGTTTGCAGACGCATCAACCTACGGTCAGACTGCTTTCTCACCCCCAGCACAACTGCCTCTGAGCTCCGGTCTGCACTGTGCTTCCTGCACCTATTCAGTAACGCTCTCCTTTCAGCTTGAGCTGCATTCTCCAAGAGTACACTAACCAGCCGGGAGTCAGCCTGAAGATAAAAGGTAATCACCTCAAGTTTATTCTGTACTGTGGCAAGGGAGTTGAGCTCAAGTTCATTTGTTAATGTGATAAGGAAGATCATGTTATGCTATTCAAATATTGCTTATACAAGTTTAATTCATAACAATACCTGAAGTACCACTATAATCCTCTAGAGTTCAGTATTTCATAAGTCTGTACTCTTTTCATCTTCTGCTGTGATTGTTCTGTTTTTGTATTGTGAAGATTATCCAACTCCATTTCAAACTGCAGTTCACCTGAGATTTATTATTCTAACTCACACTAGCAGAGACTCATATTTCTCCCTTCTGCATATTACAGTTCACCTGAGTTTATTATCCTGCTCACACCAGCAGAGACTCATAATTTTTCCCTGCTATTCCCTTTTGGGCCCTCAGTCTATGAACTGAATAGGGGTTATTTTATTTCTAACCCCGCTACCTGTGAGACTGAGTGGAACTAGAAACTAATTCCTTCCCTATCTAGTCCTGCCTTACATAATCCTAAGCCTTAAAATTAGGAATTATAATGGAATTAGCAGAACTCACCAATAAAGTGAGTACACTCACACTAAATATGGACATTCTCATCCAAGGATTCAAAGAAATTCAATCTGAAAATCAATATTTAAGAACTGTAATTAGGGATCATGTGGATAAAAGACCTACCACAACAGACACGCAACCTGAACCTCAGGTTTGTCCCCCAGAAAGATTTTCAGGGGAAAGAAGTCAGTTTAGGGAGTTCAAAAATTCCTGCCTACTTTATTTCTCCCTGAAACCTAAGACGTATCCCACCGAACGCATCAAAGTTCTCACTGTAATATCTTATCTTAAAGGAGAACCCAAGATCTGGGCTACTAATTTCTTTGAGACTAATGATCCTGTATTGGATTCTCTCCAGTTGTTCTTTGACAAGATGTCATTCCTGTATGAAGATAAAAACAAACAGAGTACTGCTGAGACAGCTCTTAGGGCACTCAAGCAAAATAAACGCCCCGCTGAAGACTACGTCTCAGATTTTAAAAGATGGGCACCAGACACGCTTTGGAACGAAGCAGCATTGTTCTTTCAGTTCCGCCAGGGACTTTCTGACCCTATAAAAGACGAGCTCGCTAGGGGTAACCTACCAAGCACTCTAGAAGAACTTATGACGCAAATTGTCACTATAGACAGACGTTTACGTGAACGAAGACACGAAAGAGGATTCTCAGAAAATACCTGGAGGAAGCCTCCCACACCATCTTATTCATCTCCTACCCAACGCAGCACAGATGAGCCAATGGAGGTTGCTTTCACCAAAGGACCCCTCTCCACTGAGGAAAAGAATAGAAGAAGAAGTAACAACCTCTGTCTGTATTGTGCCGCAAAGAGTCATTCCGTCAAGGAATGCCCCAGTTTGTCTAAACAGAAGGGTAAGCCAGATACTAGGTGTATCACTTGTATTCATCACTCATCCACTAATTCTCATGTCAACATTTCTGTTTCCTTGCAGTGGCATTCCCGAAAAGTCCCGACACAAGCCATTATTGATTCAGGAACTTTCGGCAATTTAATTGATAAAGCATTCACTGATTTGTTCCATATACCTTTAATAAAAAGATGTGATTCACTAGCTATCAGAGTTATTGATGGTTCTTTTATTTCTTCTGGCCCCATCACCCATCGCACTATACCCCTACTAATGACCACTAGTTCCGGTCACAAAGAATACGTGACTTTTGATGTTATAGCCTCTCCATTGTTTCCGTTAGTGCTTGGTCTAAATTGGTTACAAACACATGAACCCCATATAAATTGGAAAACCTCACAAATACATTTTAATTCTGACCATTGTCTTAAATCATGTAATCCTTCCACACAGATTCTTCATACCACTGTCGTACAACACCCAGTTCCTGACTGTTATAACGACTTTTCAGACGTATTTAACAAAGTTGAGGCCGAGAAACTACCTCCTCACAGACCATATGACTGCCCGATAGAACTACTACCCGGGGTTGATATTCCTTATGGGCATATCTATCCCCTGTCTGAACCAGAGCTGGTACATTTAAAACAATACCTGGATGACAACTTACGGAAAGGGTTTATCAGACCCTCAACCTCTCCTGCTGGAGCAGGTATGTTCTTTGTCCGTAACAAAGACAGTACATTGAGACCTATAATTGACTATAGGGAATTGAACCGACGTACAAAGAAAAACAGGTACCCGTTACCCCTTATACCTGAGATAATAGAACGTCTCCAGGGGGCCACTATATTTACCAAACTTGACCTTAGAGGCGCATATAATTTAATAAGAATAAAGTCTGGGCACGAATGGCTGACCGCTTTCCGTACAAGATACGGGTTATATGAGTATACGGTTATGCCGTTCGGGTTATGCAACGCCCCAGCGACATTCCAGTGTTTTATTAACGACCTTTTCCGAGACATTCTGGACATCTGTTTAATAGTATACTTAGATGATATACTGATATATTCAAAAACTACAGAACAACACATAGAACATGTTAAGATAGTTCTTCAAAGGTTAAGAGACAATTCTCTTTTTGCTAAACCTGAGAAATGTATTTTCAACACTGACACCATATCCTTCTTAGGTTATATTATTTCCCCTGATGGTATACAGATGGAAAACAAAAAGATAGAGGCTATAACATCATGGCCTACACCTCAAAGCATTAAGGATGTTCAATGTTTTATTGGATTTTCCAACTTCTATAGAAAATTCATAAAAAATTTCTCCACTTTGGCTAAACCATTAACCTCTTTGACAGGCAAACAGACTCCTTTTGTTTGGAATAATCATGCTGACTCAGCCTTTAAGGAATTAAAGAAGGCCTTTACCTCTGCTCCTATACTCAGATTCCCAGACCCAACTTTACAGTATGTATTGGAGGTGGATGCTTCCGATTACGCTTTGGGCGCCATCCTTTCTCAGCGCAAATCACCGAAGTCTCCTCTCCACCCTGTCGGTTTTTACTCTAGAATCATGTCTTCATCAGAAATAAATTATCCCATAGGAGAGAAAGAACTCTTATCAATTAAAAGTTCCTTCGAGTTTTGGAGGCATCTTCTGGAGGGTACATCTTTTCCTATATTGATCTACACAGATCATAAAAATCTTGAATACTTGAAAACAAATAAGACCCTATCAGCTCGTCAGATTAGATGGAGTTTGTTTTTTTCGAGATTTGATTATATCATCACATACCGTCCAGGTAGTAAAAATGGTAAGGCAGATTCTTTATCCAGAAAGGATTCTAGACCTAACCCATCTTCTCCAGTATCTACTATCATTCCACAAGATAGGTTCATTGGATTATCTTTCGATTCTACATCTCAACTACGACTTTCACAAGAACAAGATCCCAGCATTCCTAACCAATCATTAACAAAGGCTAGAGACGGTTTATATTACCACTATGGAAAAGTTTATGTACCACCAGATTTGCGAAAGGACTTGCTTCATTCTACACATGATTCTATGATCTCTGGACATCCGGGGATACACAAAACTATAGATCTCTTAAAAAGAGATTTCTGGTGGCCTCACATGAACACAGATGTTATACAGTATGTTAAGGCATGTCCTATCTGTGCAACAACGAAAAATTCCAGATCCCATCCATATGGGTTACTAATGTCTCTACCCATATCGGACAGGCCATGGAAGGACGTGGCAATGGATTTTATTGTAGATCTTCCAGCCTCCAACAACAACAATTGTATCTTGGTGGTAGTAGACCTATTTACCAAAATGGCCCATTTTCTTCCTTGTCACTCGTTACCGACTGCAGCAGAAACAGCACAAGTCTTCCTCTCTCAGGTTGTTAGGTATCATGGCCTCCCTGACACTATCACATCAGATAGAGGTTCTCAATTCACCTCCAAATTTTGGACTCATTTATGTAACATCTTAAAAATTCAACCTAGGCTTAGTACGGCATACCACCCTCAAACAAACGGACAAACAGAGAGGACAAATCAAACTCTTGAGCAGTATTTAAGATGCTACTGCTCCCAACTCCAAGATAATTGGACATCCCTCTTACCTACAGCTGAGTTTGCCTTCAATAACTCCGTCAATTCTTCAACAAAAATGTCGCCGTTTTATGCCAATTACGGTTTCCATCCTCGTTTTCATCTCTACCCCAGAGATGAGACACCGTCTCCCTTGGTGAATGATATGATGAATGAACTAGCTAAACATTTTGCTATTATCCAAGAGAACCTCAAAGATGCACAAAGTCATCAAAAATCATACTATGATTTAAGACACCGTAATCCACCCTCTTACAAAATTGGCGATTATGTGTGGCTTTCTACCAGAAATTTACATCTTAAGGTTCCAACCAGAAAACTTGGATCTCTCTACATCGGTCCATTTCCTATTACAAAAATTGTCAATCTCAATGCAGTCACTTTGGACCTACCCAAGGAACTTCCAATACATCCGACTTTCCATGTCTCCTTGTTAAAACCTTGTCTCTCTGAACTTAGTTCTGTTAGATGTCAACTTCCATCTCCTACACCCTCTATCGAGCCAGAATACGAGATTCATTCTATCCTGGATTCAAGGTATTTCCGTGGTACTCTTCAATACCTCATCCATTGGAAGGGTTTTTCTCATGATGAAGATTCTTGGGAACCTTCTTCCAACCTCTCAGCTCCCAGACTCGTGTCCTTGTTTCACCGAAGGCACCCGGATCGCCCTAAGCCTTGAGCCTCGGAGTGGCTCCTTTTGGGGGGGGCTCCTGTCATGACTATTCCTGTGCCTTTAACATCCAGCCTATATAAGGCTCCTCCCCCTACCTCACAGTGCTTAGGATTCGTTGTGGGATAGGATTCTCTGGATCTCCCCTACAAACTCTTGCTTAAGCCTTTTGGTTTTTCTAAAGTATCAAGGATATGACTTTCTATCTAACTTAAATTGGAATTTCATTGTTACTAACCTGCTGTAATTTATTTCCAGTTACGCTTGCAGCTTGTTATCTCTCACTCTGTTTAACCAGCCTGTCAGTTTTCCACAGAAGCCGCAAGTTCCGACTTCCTCCATCCCCAGCTGCGGCATCCACTTCCGGTGGTTACTCGATCTGACCTGCTCCTATCTAGACAGTTTGCAGACGCATCAACCTACGGTCAGACTGCTTTCTCACCCCCAGCACAACTGCCTCTGAGCTCCGGTCTGCACTGTGCTTCCTGCACCTATTCAGTAACGCTCTCCTTTCAGCTTGAGCTGCATTCTCCAAGAGTACACTAACCAGCCGGGAGTCAGCCTGAAGATAAAAGGTAATCACCTCAAGTTTATTCTGTACTGTGGCAAGGGAGTTGAGCTCAAGTTCATTTGTTAATGTGATAAGGAAGATCATGTTATGCTATTCAAATATTGCTTATACAAGTTTAATTCATAACAATACCTGAAGTACCACTATAATCCTCTAGAGTTCAGTATTTCATAAGTCTGTACTCTTTTCATCTTCTGCTGTGATTGTTCTGTTTTTGTATTGTGAAGATTATCCAACTCCATTTCAAACTGCAGTTCACCTGAGATTTATTATTCTAACTCACACTAGCAGAGACTCATATTTCTCCCTTCTGCATATTACAGTTCACCTGAGTTTATTATCCTGCTCACACCAGCAGAGACTCATAATTTTTCCCTGCTATTCCCTTTTGGGCCCTCAGTCTATGAACTGAATAGGGGTTATTTTATTTCTAACCCCGCTACCTGTGAGACTGAGTGGAACTAGAAACTAATTCCTTCCCTATCTAGTCCTGCCTTACACAAACATAGCTCATGATTTAGGCATAAATGCCATTGAATACTACTTAAAACAAGACATGTATATGCCAGAGAAACAAAGGAAATTTCTTTTGGAATGTATCCTATTTGTCCTCAAGAATAATTATTTTGTCTATCAAGAAAAATTCTTTTTGCAGATCAAGGGAACGGCCATGGGGACCAGATTCGCCCCGAGTTTTGCCAATTTATTCATGGGCATGTTTGAGGACAGATACATCTATTCCTCGGACTCGGTTACGAATCTGGTCTTCTATGGCCGTTTCATTGATGACCTCCTGTTCATTTGGGAAGGCAGCACTATAGAAGCCCAAAATTTTGTTGACAAATTAAATGATAACGATATGGGGCTGCAGTTTTCATCCAAAATGGATGAAACAAGTATAGACTTTTTGGATTTGATATTAGAATGGGACAATCTGGGCAACATCACTACCAAAACCTTTTTCAAACCAGTGGATGCTAACAGCTATCTTAATTTTAAAAGCAACCACCACCTACCGTGGAAAAAGAATATACCATACAATCAGTTCTGTAGGTTGCGCAGAAACTGCACTGATTTGAAAACTTTTGACATACAGGCTAACCTTTTAAAAGAAAGGTTTTTGGAAAAGAATTTTCCGAGTAGTCTAATTGAGACCAGCTTCCTCGAGGCCAGAAGGAAATGTAGGGAAGATTTTTTCTTTAAATACACAAGGGACAACCATGTGACCGATAAAGAAGATAAGTCCAAAAATACTGGGGTTAGATTTGTAACACAATTTAACAACAACCACAAAAAGATCAAAGGCATTTTAGAAAAATATTGGTATATCCTAGAGAATGATCCTTTTCTTACCAACACTTTGAGTAAGCAACCAATATGTACTTATAGAAGAGCTCCCACCCTAAAAAATAAGCTGGCACCCAGCAAGGTAGTCATGAAAGTACATCAGCCTACAAACAAAACAAATGGCTATACCCTTAAAAATAGGGACTCTACACTACTAGGAAAACCAGGTTTCTATAAATGTAATCGTGCACACTGTGGCCTATGTGCCTTCACAAATCCAAACAGAATTGAATTTAGTTCATTTATCACAAAAGAAAAATTTAACATTAATTCACATTTTACGTGTGATTCTCCCTTTGTTGTCTACCTCTTAGAATGTGTATGTGGGCTCCAATACGTGGGGAGGACCTCCAGGCCCCTAAAAAAGAGGTGGGGGGGAACACAAAAGAAACATAGAAAACAATATCAAAAACCATAGTATTCCCAAACATGCCAGTCTTTGCCACTCTTCACCTACTGATTGTTTTTCTATATTCCCATTAGAACAGATCCTACCTAAGTGGGGCAGGAACAGGTTTTTACATTTGAGACAAAGGGAGACCTTTTGGATTTGGAAACTCAAGAGTCTGTCCCCTGGTGGTCTCAATGCCAATATTGATATGGCAGCTTTTAACTAGTTTTTTAATATATTTTTTAACATATATTTTGCTGATGGTATCTTTATGATGACTTCTACCACCATTGCCTATGTGAAAATTAATATAGATACAACATTATTGGCGATGGATTGATATAACGTATTCCATGTTTGATGCCTTATGGGTTGTGGTTTCAGCCATACTCATGAGATATGAGACGTTATAGGTGCATATATGCATGTATAGCTAGATATTATATTTGCACATTACTTATGCAAATATAGTCTAGATATAACATGATTGTTATATCTATATAGATAGGGATAGATATATCGTATTTCAGCCATACTCATGAGATACGAGACGTGCATAGGTACATATATGCATGTATAGCTAGATAATTTATTTGCATACCATTTATAAATATGTTTTATCAGTAGATTTTATCTGCACTTTTTATTTATTTATTCAGTTTCATAATTTATTGTTGTGTACACCTTCGTATTTATTTACGTTCTATGCTATAGAAATCTTTAACTTTAGGTCTCTCATATGAGGCTAATATTTACTGTATTGTGATGTATTATCCTGCAAATATTATATTATTTGTTATCCGGATTGATAGATATTTTAGTTTTACCTGCTTTATGTTTATTTTTAGTGTGCGCGATTGGTGTCACCACTAAGATTCTCCCATTGATAAAAACATATACATATATTATTTACATTCTCGTATTTATACTATTTATATGGACATAGACTTATTTCATCTATGCGTATTTTATATACCCCTTATAAAAGTGCCTGTGTAATATTATCCTGCACGATTGTGCATATATGACACGAGTGGCAGTTTTTTACTCATGCTGTGCACATCGCATAGAGGCTTGAAAAGTATTCCCTCTAACATTGGACAATGACAACCAATGGTAGCTCTTGTAGTGGTCACACCTCCACGCATGCGCTGTTCATTTTAGAAGACGCCGAAAACTCGGCAATAAAAGTTTGTGGTTTTAATCATTTTGTATATTGCACCTGAGGAAACGGTCAGGAAAGACCGAGAAACGTTGTGCTGCTATACTTCAAATAAAGTCTGTTTGTTTTTACTAGACTTTTGCCACGAACCATCATCTTTTTCAATCATACAATCTACAATTTTATTCAACATTTGGATTCATTTTGATACATTGTATCCAAGAGTGTATCTACTTTTAGTGGTGTATCCATTAACACCAGTGAACGATCCGGCTTGGCGCTGAGCTTGTGGCTAGTCACTGCATGCTGTTAGCCTGTCGCCGCTCCCACGCTTCAGAGCTGCTCTGACATCCATCAGTGTGAGTTAGCTGGACGACTCCCAACAGTCCAGAAGGCATTTGTGACACTTCTCAAGTGTCATACAGCTTGTAAGTACGGTCTTACTTGTACATTTGGCGTGTTTGAATCATCTGATTGTGCACCATGGTGGCGCCTTCTTTTTTTATCTTTCACATCTACAGATCATAACATCTTGGGACACCAACAAGAATTTCGAAGAAGCAGCCTGCCATCTGTTCCAGACATTTGAATCTGGATTATGGACTAGACGAACTGTCCAATATCACATTTCCACCATCTACTAGATTGGTTTGATTGGGACTTTTTTTCACTCTGTATATATATTTTGTAATATTTACCCCTGTATATACATATAGGGGTATTTCACTATAATATTGCACTATATGTTGATATTTTTACTTTTTACACACAGGTATTTGGCGCACTGGTTTTTTTCACATTTAATAATGATCACATATTTATAGGTCCACTCTCTCTTTGGAGACCATTTAGGAAACAAACTGCAATATATCTGCTTCCAATACTATTGTACAATATACAGTGAGATTTCATGGTAAATAGTTTTCATTATGTATTATAATATGTGACATTCATCAACGTACACAACATATGGTTTGGCTTCCCAAGGGTGTTAATATATGAATATTTTGGGAATCTCTAACAAGATATTACTTCTCCTAAACTCCTCCCTAAATAATTTCACTATCTAGGTCATCTTATTACAACCAAATCTTGTAGTGCATTATGGACGTCATTATTTTCTATGCACATAGCTTGGTTTTATTGCCTGTGGTCTGGGCGGTGGGACATATAGCAGAAGCCAGCACTATCATATGTTCTATATTTATAGACCTCTTAACTATGAAGTATGGAGAGTTTTCACTTACACGAGACCTGCCAGAAGAAGTACTAATACCTTAGTATATTTACTATTTCACTGTGCACCCTGGGTCATCAACATATAATATCAACGCAATATCCAAACAGTAGATCTTTATTACTGTTTTAAAGACACACCACACCCTAGTTAGATAATAGCTATCACTATCTAATGCCTATTTTATCCAGATGATGCTACTAAGCTATTTCTGTAACTCATTATATAGAAAACCCCCACAGTAGTTCTTGTCTCACTTGGTCATGTTTGAGCTCTAATACCTTTAAGTTTGCTCTTCTTTTTAAATGCTTAGCTTCTACTTATGTGTTCATTGTATAGCAGCTTATATATAATGTTGTAACAAGTATTCTACAGTAGATCTCATATGTAAGTTCAGCCTGTATATAGCTACCAGTATAGTGCAGTGCCTTTAGTGAATAGGTGCAGCTTGTGTTTATATAGCTTAATACTACATACACTGTCACTGCAAGATTTTATATAATGTATTCAGCTAGTTCATTCACAGAAGTTGGATTAGCTATATAGACTGTTTCTTAATACTAATTGCCTCTGTCACCCAGGTATAGGTTTATGTGTATATAGAAATGTTTGCTGGACTTAAGTCAACTCATCTATATTAATCTAGCTACCACTTGGGTGCCCTAGGATTACTTTACTTGCAATGTTTTTAGCTAATAACTGTTGGTGAACATCCTGAAAGTGTATAATGCATGAACATGTTCTGACCATATTATTGCAATGTTTATCTTATCATTTGTATTGCTTCAGGAGGTTTCACTAATGTTCTCACATGGTCCCACATATATATTTCAATGTATATTTGCAATCTTTAAAGCTTCTATAGTATAGAACTCAGATAGCGTAGATGTTAGAGAGACTAGTTTATCACATACTTATATATAGCTGGTATTAAAATGTTCCCCTCTATTTAACTGCATAATTATTATGCACTTTACTGAATATTTATTTTATGTAGCCCACTCTTAGTTACATCACTATTCTATTATTTGATTATTGCTATTGTATTAATACACATTTAGTGGTACTCCTCTACATTTATACCCACTCATCTATCTCCTCCATCTGACCCATCTCCTCCCTTTCCCGCCGGCATATTTTACCTGCGGGTCATACCCCCATTCCTTTTACCCACATCGCCTATAGCTGGCATCTCCCCAGGAGAGGGGCTCAGGTAGCGGTCTTCTGTTCTCCATATATATAAACCTTTATAGGAACCTACCCTTATGTCTACATTCCCTAGTTTAAAATTACTTACGACGTAAATAGAGGATGGCCCCATGAGGAGTGGTGTACTCGAAAGCTCTGAGATCCCAGTGTATCTATAAACTCGACAGGCTAACTAGCTCCGCCCTCCATCCCCCCCTACTCTATTTTGAGCGGCTCTCGCCCACTGTATTCCCCTCCCCATAAAACTGTAGGGCTAACTCCTCCCTGGCCTTAATCTTACCTGAGCAGATACCCTAATTTACTTTTTATATGGCACAGAGAGGACCATTTCTGTTTATATTGCATTTATGATACCCTATTATAAAACTGAAGTCTTCCTATAGATAGCCCAAATTTTATAATAGCGCTTGAGATATATGGATACATAATGTTTTTTCTACATGGTTTTCTTTTTATTTTTTGCCATACCTTTCTAATTATTATACTGTGTATACACTTATCTGTAATTGTTTTGGGGCATACCCTATATGTTGTATTTGGTTTTTTTTTTACTTCAATAAAAATCATTTAAAAAAAAAAAAAATCGTTCCTGTATTAGTCAGTGAGAATTTTTCCTAAATAATTGCAGGGGTAAAGCACTCTTTTTTGTTACAGACTTTGTGACTCATTTATCTATGAGTCTCCTTAGTGCTATATTGCCCTTCTAACAGGTGCTTGTTGATTACAAAAATATTTGGGACCTATAGGTACTTACCCTTAGTACTACTTTACCTACTATTTTGTTACTATGTCAAGATAAATATTACTGAAAACCTGTACCTAACCTACAGGGTAGCACTCAGTAGCGGACCTAATTAACAGAGGGCCCTGGTGCTAAGTCTTTTTAGGCCCCATCAAAGGTAATTCAGTAATAAGCAATAGTAATAATATATATTTTGTATGTATGATGATTTTGATAATAGTTATATGGACCTGCAACCTGCACTAACAAAAGGCTTCCTGGCATTACGATTGTACACATTCTGCATACACCTAGGTATAGATTGGCTGCTATGGGCCCCCCAGCACTTGGGCCCTGGTGCAACTGCACTTGCTGCACCAATGGTTGTTTCCTGGCAGCACTTGGAATATATATTGTACTACTGTCAATGTTTCCCAGTTAAATTGCAGGATATGTCCATGGAACTGCCAGCAAACTCCCACCAAATGCCTACGTCTACATCATATTTGCGATCTACCTTACTAAGGGTTAGATTAGCAGTGGCGCACTGGTTCCCTCTCCTCCATTGCTATCCCCTTGAACCCCCTTAGCATGTAAGCCTAAAAGAAGGTAAGTCCTATTGAGGGAACATAAAGAGGCGCCACATAGGGTGATATTGACTAAGATCGCCAAAAATGCAAAGGTGTGTTACAAAAACCCTTCAGGGTGGCTACTCCCAAGACGTGTCGGCACAACCGGAGTGCCTAATTGGACAGTACAGGACCAAACAGAGTCGCCCGTAGGACTCAACAGGAAGCTGGAGCATTGTACGCCAGGTCACATAGCGGGACAAGCCAATCACGAAGGCAGTGTAACAAGCCAATCCCCAATGGTAGGAGGGATGGCAGCCAGTGGTCAGGACGTCACAATGGAACTGGAAGATCAAAAATACATATACCGATCCTCCAGTAGGATAAAAAAGAGATCAGAGCAAGTAGAAAAAACAAGTGTGTAAACTTTATTGTACAACACTCACACAGCTTGTTTTTTCTACTTGCTCTGATCTCTTTTTTATTTTACTGGATGATCGGTTTATGTATTTTTGATCTCCTAGTTCCATTGTGACTTCCTGACCACTGCCTGCCATCCCTCCTACCATTGGGGATTGGCTTGTAACAATGCCTTCGTGATTGGCTTGTCCCGCTACGTGACCTGGCATACGACGCTCCTGCTTCCTGTTGAGTCCTACGGGCGACTCTGTTTGGTCCCGTACTGTCCAGTTAGGCACTCCAGTTGTGCCGCCACGTCTTGTGAGTAGCCACCCTGAAGGGTTTTTGTAACCCACCTTTGCATTTTTGTCGATCGTAGTCAATATCACCCTATGTGGCGCCTCTTTATGTTCTCTCAGTAGGACTTTCCTGATCATCATCTTTCTCGACAAGATTGCGGCCTGTTACAATTTGATTCACCTCATCTCTTGCATAAGCGCACCACCCTAGGATGTTTTTTCGGCGTCCTAGTAATATAAACCTAAGAACCATGCTGTTTGTAGATCACCGTCTTTAGAGCTGACTACAATAGTGCAACTCTTGGCAGGGCCCTCTACCCGTCTGATCCCTATAAATGTTTCCTTATATTCCGCCTATGTTTATAACGCTGCAGAATCTGTTGGTGCTCTACAAATAACCAATAATAATAATAATAATAATAATATTAACACTATCTGAAAATTATTTAAAAAAAATGCAATAAAAACTTATAAGGGGTCAAAGATATGAGGTCTCAGGTGTTAGAAAAAAAAAGGGCAGGCAAATGGCTTTAACATAGATATAGATACACATACATGTCTAAATATGTATATATATATATATATATATACAGTATATATATATATATATATATATATATATATATATATGTGTGTGTGGTCGTGTGTGTTTATATGTGTGTATATATATATATATATTATATATGTATTTAAATGTATTTACATGCGTAAATTTGTATTTACAGACATATATAAACACTTAAATATATATACAGGGAGTGCAGAATTATTAGGCAAGTTGTATTTTTGAGGATTAATTTTATTATTGAACAACAACCATGTTCTCAATGAACCCAAAAAACTCATTAATATCAAAGCTGAATAGTTTTGGAAGTAGTTTTTAGTTTGTTTTTAGTTATAGCTATTTTAGGGGGATATCTGTGTGTGCAGGTGACTATTACTGTGCATAATTATTAGGCAACTTAACAAAAAACAAATATATACCCATTTCAATTATTTATTTTTACCAGTGAAACCAATTAAACATCTAAACATTCACAAATATACATTTCTGACATTCAAAAACAAAACAAAAACAAATCAGTGACCAATATAGCCACCTTTCTTTGCAAGGACACTCAAAAGCCTGCCATCCATGGATTCTGTCAGTGTTTTGATCTGTTCACCATCAACATTGCGTGCAGCAGCAACCACAGCCTCCCAGACACTGCTCAGAGAGGTGTACTGTTTTCCCTCCTTGTAAATCTCACATTTGATGATGGACCACAGGTTCTCAATGGGGTTCAGATCAGGTGAACAAGGAGGCCATGTCATTAGATTTTCTTCTTTTATACCCTTTCTTGCCAGCCACGCTGTGGAGTACTTGGACGCGTGTGATGGAGCATTGTCCTGCATGAAAATCATGTTTTTCTTGAAGGATACAGACTTCTTCCTGTACCACTGCTTGAAGAAGGTGTCTTCCAGAAACTGGCAGTAGGACTGGGAGTTGAGCTTGACTCCATCCTCAACCCGAAAAGGCCCCACAAGCTCATCTTTGATGATACCAGCCCAAACAAGTACTCCACCTCCACCTTGCTGGCGTCTGAGTCAGACTGGGGCTCTCTGCCCTTTACCAATCCAGCCACGGGCCCATCCATCTGGCCCTTCAAGACTCACTCTCATTTCATCAGTCCATAAAACCTTAGAAAAATCAGTCTTGAGATATTTCTTGGCCCAGTCTTGACGTTTCAGCTTGTGTGTCTTGTTCAGTGGTGGTCGTCTTTCAGCCTTTCTTACCTTGGCCATGTCTCTGAGTATTGCACACCTTGTGATTTTGGGCACTCCAGTGATGTTGCAGCTCTGAAATATGGCCAAACTGGTGGCAAGTGGCATCTTGGCAGCTGCACGCTTGACTTTTCTCAGTTCATGGGCAGTTATTTTGCGCCTTGGTTTTTCCACACGCTTCTTGCGACCCTGTTGACTATTTTGAATGAAACGCTTGATTGTTCGATGATCACGCTTCAGAAGCTTTGCAATTTTAAGAGTGCTGCATCCCTCTGCAAGATATCTCACTATTTTTGACTTTTCTGAGCCTGTCAAGTCCTTCTTTTGACCCATTTTGCCAAAGGAAAGGAAGTTGCCTAATAATTATGCACACCTGATATAGGGTGTTGATGTCATTAGACCACACCCCTTCTCATTACAGAGATGCACATCACCTAATATGCTTAATTGGTAGTAGGCTTTCGAGCCTATACAGCTTGGAGTAAGACAACATGCATAAAGAGGATGATGTGGTCAAAATACTAATTTGCCTAATAATTCTGCACTCCCTGTATATATATATATATATATATATATATATATATATATATATATATATATATATATATATATATATATAAAGTGCATTGGAGCCCTTTGCATTCAGGCATCTGAAAACATTAAAACATAGGGAAATATGTTCTAAGTATTTTTAAATAAATATTCCTATACAGGTATATATTCCCAAATCTGGAATTCTAAAATCCAAACTTAATCTAAAATCCAAACATTTAAAATGAATATTTAAAACAAATAAAATTATTAAAAAATAAAGTTTCTGATGGTACTATGTATAAAAAAGTATTAAAATGATATAAAACTACCTTTGGGTTGTATGTATAAGCTGTATTATGACATGTAAATATTGCCTAAAAGACATAAGATATTGTTGTTCCACTACCTCTCCAAACTGTCCCATTATATAGATTATAGATACAAATATTACAAAATTCAAACTATTACGAAATCCAAATCTTTTTAAGTTTCACACAGTTTGGATAAAGGGTTTTCTACCTATATCGATCTGTATATATCTATACATATATATATATATATATATATATATATATATATATATATATATATATATATATATATATATATATATATATATATATATACAGGGAGTGCAGAATTATAAGGCAAGTTGTATTTTTGAGGATTAATTTTATTATTGAACAACAACCATGTTCTCAATGAACCCAAAAAACTCATTAATATCAAAGCTGAATAGTTTTGGAAGTAGTTTTTAGTTTGTTTTTAGTTATAGCTATTTTAGGGGGATATCTGTGTGTGCAGGTGACTATTACTGTGCATAATTATTAGGCAACTTAACAAAAAACAAATATATACCCATTTCAATTATTTATTTTTACCAGTGAAACCAATATAACATCTCAACATTCACAAATATACATTTCTGACATTCAAAAACAAAACAAAAACAAATCAGTGACCAATATAGCCACCTTTCTTTGCAAGGACACTCAAAAGCCTGCCATCCATGGATTCTGTCAGTGTTTTGATCTGTTCACCATCAACATTGCGTGCAGCAGCAACCACAGCCTCCCAGACACTGTTCAGAGAGGTGTACTGTTTTCCCTCCTTGTAAATCTCACATTTGATGATGGACCACAGGTTCTCAATGGGGTTCAGATCAGGTGAACAAGGAGGCCATGTCATTAGATTTTCTTTTTTTATACCCTTTCTTGCCAGCCACGCTGTGGAGTACTTGGACGCGTGTGATGGAGCATTGTCCTGCATGAAAATCATGTTTTTCTTGAAGGATACAGACTTCTTCCTGTACCACTGCTTGAAGAAGGTGTCTTCCAGAAACTGGCAGTAGGACTGGGAGTTGAGCTTGACTCCATCCTCAACCCGAAAAGGCCCCACAAGCTCATCTTTGATGATACCAGCCCAAACAAGTACTCCACCTCCACCTTGCTGGCGTCTGAGTCAGACTGGGGCTCTCTGCCCTTTACCAATCCAGCCACGGGCCCATCCATCTGGCCCTTCAAGACTCACTCTCATTTCATCAGTCCATAAAACCTTAGAAAAATCAGTCTTGAGATATTTCTTGGCCCAGTCTTGACGTTTCAGCTTGTGTGTCTTGTTCAGTGGTGGTCGTCTTTCAGCCTTTCTTACCTTGGCCATGTCTCTGAGTATTGCACACCTTGTGATTTTGGGCACTCCAGTGATGTTGCAGCTCTGAAATATGGCCAAACTGGTGGCAAGTGGCATCTTGGCAGCTGCACGCTTGACTTTTCTCAGTTCATGGGCAGTTATTTTGCGCCTTGGTTTTTCCACACGCTTCTTGCGACCCTGTTGACTATTTTGAATGAAACGCTTGATTGTTCGATGATCACGCTTCAGAAGCTTTGCAATTTTAAGAGTGCTGCATCCCTCTGCAAGATATCTCACTATTTTTGACTTTTCTGAGCCTGTCAAGTCCTTCTTTTGACCCATTTTGCCAAAGGAAAGGAAGTTGCCTAATAATTATGCACACCTGATATAGGGTGTTGATGTCATTAGACCACACCCCTTCTCATTACAGAGATGCACATCACCTAATATGCTTAATTGGTAGTAGGCTTTCGAGCCTATACAGCTTGGAGTAAGACAACATGCATAAAGAGGATGATGTGGTCAAAATACTAATTTGCCTAATAATTCTGCACTCCCTGTATATATATATATATATATATATATATATATATATATATATATATATATATATATATATATATATATATATATATAAAGTGCATTGGAGCCCTTTGCATTCAGGCATCTGAAAACATTAAAACATAGGGAAATATGTTCTAAGTATTTTTAAATAAATATTCCTATACAGGTATATATTCCCAAATCTGGAATTCTAAAATCCAAACTTAATCTAAAATCCAAACATTTAAAATGAATATTTAAAACAAATAAAATTATTAAAAAATAAAGTTTCTGATGGTACTATGTATAAAAAAGTATTAAAATGATATAAAACTACCTTTGGGTTGTATGTATAAGCTGTATTATGACATGTAAATATTGCCTAAAAGACATAAGATATTGTTGTTCCACTACCTCTCCAAACTGTCCCATTATATAGATTATAGATACAAATATTACAAAATTCAAACTATTACGAAATCCAAATCTTTTTAAGTTTCACACAGTTTGGATAAAGGGTTTTCTACCTATATCGATCTGTATATATCTATACATATATATATATATATATATATATATATATATATATATATATATATATATATATATATATATACAGGGAGTGCAGAATTATAAGGCAAGTTGTATTTTTGAGGATTAATTTTATTATTGAACAACAACCATGTTCTCAATGAACCCAAAAAACTCATTAATATCAAAGCTGAATAGTTTTGGAAGTAGTTTTTAGTTTGTTTTTAGTTATAGCTATTTTAGGGGGATATCTGTGTGTGCAGGTGACTATTACTGTGCATAATTATTAGGCAACTTAACAAAAAACAAATATATACCCATTTCAATTATTTATTTTTACCAGTGAAACCAATATAACATCTCAACATTCACAAATATACATTTCTGACATTCAAAAACAAAACAAAAACAAATCAGTGACCAATATAGCCACCTTTCTTTGCAAGGACACTCAAAAGCCTGCCATCCATGGATTCTGTCAGTGTTTTGATCTGTTCACCATCAACATTGCGTGCAGCAGCAACCACAGCCTCCCAGACACTGTTCAGAGAGGTGTACTGTTTTCCCTCCTTGTAAATCTCACATTTGATGATGGACCACAGGTTCTCAATGGGGTTCAGATCAGGTGAACAAGGAGGCCATGTCATTAGATTTTCTTTTTTTATACCCTTTTTTGCCAGCCACGCTGTGGAGTACTTGGACGCGTGTGATGGAGCATTGTCCTGCATGAAAATCATGTTTTTCTTGAAGGATGCAGACTTCTTTCTGTACCACTGCTTGAAGAAGGTGTCTTCCAGAAACTGGCAGTAGGACTGGGAGTTGAGCTTGACTCCATCCTCAACCCGAAAAGGCCCCACAAGCTCATCTTTGATGATACCAGCCCAAACCAGTACTCCACCTCCACCTTGCTGGCGTCTGAGTCGGACTGGAGCTCTCTGCCCTTTACCAATCCAGCCACGGGCCCATCCATCTGGCCCATCAAGACTCACTCTCATTTCATCAGTCCATAAAACCTTAGAAAAATCAGTCTTGAGATATTTCTTGGCCCAGTCTTGACGTTTCAGCTTGTGTGTCTTGTTCAGTGGTGGTCGTCTTTCAGCCTTTCTTACCTTGGCCATGTCTCTGAGTATTGCACACCTTGTGCTTTTGGGCACTCCAGTGATGTTGCAGCTCTGAAATATGGCCAAACTGGTGACAAGTGGCATCTTGGCAGCTGCACGCTTGACTTTTCTCAGTTCATGGGCAGTTATTTTGCGCCTTGGTTTTTCCACACGCTTCTTGCGACCCTGTTGACTATTTTGAATGAAACGCTTGATTGTTCGATGATCACGCTTCAGAAGCTTTGCAATTTTAAGAGTGCTGCATCCCTCTGCAAGATATCTCACTATTTTTTACTTTTCTGAGCCTGTCAAGTCCTTCTTTTGACCCATTTTGCCAAAGGAAAGGAAGTTGCCTAATAATTATGCACACCTGATATAGGGTGTTGATGTCATTAGACCACACCCCTTCTCATTACAGAGATGCACATCACCTAATATGCTTAATTGGTAGTAGGCTTTCGAGCCTATACAGCTTGGAGTAAGACAAGAAAGGAAGTTGCCTAATAATTATGCACACCTGATATAGGGTGTTGATGTCATTAGACCACACCCCTTCTCATTACAGAGATGCACATCACCTAATATGCTTAATTGGTAGTAGGCTTTCGAGCCTATACAGCTTGGAGTAAGACAACATGCATAAAGAGGATGATGTGGTCAAAATACTCATTTGCCTAATAATTCTGCACTCCCTGTATATATATATATATATATATATATATATATATATATATATATATATATATATATATATATATATATATATATATATATATATATATATATATATATATATATAAAAAGTGCATTGGAGCTCTTTGCATTCAGGCATCTGAAAACATTAAAACATAGGGAAATATGTTCTAAGTATTTTTAAATAAATATTCCTATACAGGTATATATTCCCAAATCTGGAATTCTAAAATCCAAACTTAATCTGAAATCCAAACATTTAAAATGAATATTTAAAACAATTAAAATTATTAAAAAATAAAGTTTCTGATGGTACTATGTATACAAAAGTATTAAAATTATATAAAACTACCTTTGGGTTGTATGTATAAGCTGTATTATGACATGTAAATATTGCCTAAAAGACATAAGATATTGTTGTTCCACTACCTCTCCAAACTGTCCCATTATAAAGATACAAATATTACAAAATTCAAACTATTACGAAATCCAAATCTTTTTAAGTTTGGATAAAGGGTTTTCTACCTATATCGATCTGTATATATCTATACCTATATATATATATATATATATATATATATATATATATATATATATATATATATATATATATATACAGGGAGGGCAGAATTATAAGGCAAGTTGTATTTTTGAGGATTAATTTTATTATTGAACAACAACCATGTTCTCAATGAACCCAAAAAACTCATTAATATCAAAGCTGAATAGTTTTGGAAGTAGTTTTTAGTTTGTTTTTAGTTATAGCTATTTTAGGGGGATATCTGTGTGTGCAGGTGACTATTACTGTGCATAATTATTAGGCAACTTAACAAAAAACAAATATATACCCATTTCAATTATTTATTTTTACCAGTGAAACCAATATAACATCTCAACATTCACAAATATACATTTCTGACATTCAAAAACAAAACAAAAACAAATCAGTGACCAATATAGCCACCTTTCTTTGCAAGAACACTCAAAAGCCTGCCATCCATGGATTCTGTCAGTGTTTTGATCTGTTCACCATCAACATTGCGTGCAGCAGCAACCACAGCCTCCCAGACACTGTTCAGAGAGGTGTACTGTTTTCCCTCCTTGTAAATCTCACATTTGATGATGGACCACAGGTTCTCAATGGGGTTCAGATCAGGTGAACAAGGAGGCCATGTCATTAGATTTTCTTCTTTTATACCCTTTCTTGCCAGCCACTCTGTGGAGTACTTGGACGCGTGTGATGGAGCATTGTCCTGCATGAAAATCATGTTTTTCTTGAAGGATGCAGACTTCTTTCTGTACCACTGCTTGAAGAAGGTGTCTTCCAGAAACTGGCAGTAGGACTGGGAGTTGAGCTTGACTCCATCCTCAACCCGAAAAGGCCCCACAAGCTCATCTTTGATGATACCAGCCCAAACCAGTACTCCACCTCCACCTTGCTGGCGTCTGAGTCGGACTGGAGCTCTCTGCCCTTTACCAATCCAGCCACGGGCCCATCCATCTGGCCCATCAAGACTCACTCTCATTTCATCAGTCCATAAAACCTTAGAAAAATCAGTCTTGAGATATTTCTTGGCCCAGTCTTGACGTTTCAGCTTGTGTGTCTTGTTCAGTGGTGGTCGTCTTTCAGCCTTTCTTACCTTGGCCATGTCTCTGAGTATTGCACACCTTGTGCTTTTGGGCACTCCAGTGATGTTGCAGCTCTGAAATATGGCCAAACTGGTGGCAAGTGGCATCTTGGCAGCTGCACGCTTGACTTTTCTCAGTTCATGGGCAGTTATTTTGCGCCTTGGTTTTTCCACACGCTTCTTGCGACCCTGTTGACTATTTTGAATGAAACGCTTGATTGTTCGATGATCACGCTTCAGAAGCTTTGCAATTTTAAGAGTGCTGCATCCCTCTGCAAGATATCTCACTATTTTTGACTTTTCTGAGCCTGTCAAGTCCTTCTTTTGACCCATTTTGCCAAAGGAAAGGAAGTTGCCTAATAATTATGCACACCTGATATAGGGTGTTGATGTCATTAGACCACACCCCTTCTCATTACAGAGATGCACATCACCTAATATGCTTAATTGGTAGTAGGCTTTCGAGCCTATACAGCTTGGAGTAAGACAACATGCATAAAGAGGATGATGTGGTCAAAATACTCATTTGCCTAATAATTCTGCACTCCCTGTATATATATATATATATATATATATATATATATATATATATATATATATATATATATATATATATATATATATATATATATATATATATATATATATATATATATATATATATATAAAAAGTGCATTGGAGCCCTTTGCATTCAGGCATCTGAAAACATTAAAACATAGGGAAATATGTTCTAAGTATTTTTAAATAAATATTCCTATAAAGGTATATATTCCCAAATCTGGAATTCTGAAATCCAAACTTAATCTGAAATCCAAACATTTAAAAACAGAATTTATGTTTACCTGATAAATTACTTTCTCCAACGGTGTGTCCGGTCCACGGCGTCATCCTTACTTGTGGGATATTCTCTTCCCCAACAGGAAATGGCAAAGAGCCCAGCAAAGCTGGTCACATGATCCCTCCTAGGCTCCGCCTTCCCCAGTCATTCGACCGACGTAAAGGAGGAATATTTGCATAGGAGAAATCATATGATACCGTGGTGACTGTAGTTAAAGAAAATAAATCATCAGACCTGATTAAAAAAACCAGGGCGGGCCGTGGACCCGACACACCGTTGGAGAAAGTAATTTATCAGGTAAACATAAATTCTGTTTTCTCCAACATAGGTGTGTCCGGTCCACGGCGTCATCCTTACTTGTGGGAACCAATACCAAAGCTTTAGGACACGGATGATGGGAGGGAGCAAATCAGGTCACCTAGATGGAAGGCACCACGGTTTGCAAAACCTTCTCCCAAAAATAGCCTCAGAAGAAGCAAAAGTATCAAATTTGTAAAATTTGGTAAAAGTGTGCAGTGAAGACCAAGTCGCTGCCTTACATATCTGATCAACAGAAGCCTCGTTCTTAAAGGCCCATGTGGAAGCCACGGCCCTAGTGGAATGAGCTGTGATTCTTTCAGGAGACTGCCGGACGGCAGCCTCCTGAGCCAATCTGATGATGCTTTTAAGCCAAAAAGATAGAGAGGTAGAAGTTGCTTTTTGACCTCTCCTTTTACCAGAATAAACAACAAACAAGGAAGATGTTTGACTGAAATCCTTTGTAGCATCTAAATAGAATTTTAGAGCACGGACAACGTCCAAATTGTGTAACAAACGTTCCTTCTATGAAACTGGATTCGGACACAAAGAAGGTACAACTATCTCCTGGTTAATATTTTTGTTGGAAACAACCTTCGGAAGAAAACCAGGCTCAGTACGTAAAAACCACCTTATCTGCATGGACCAGATAGGGCGGAGAACACTGCAGAGCAGATAACTCAGAAACTCTTCTAGCGGAAGAAATTGCAACCTAAAACAAAACTTTCCAAGATAATAACTTAATATCTACGGAATATAAGGGTTCAAACGGAACCCCTTGAAAAACTGAAAGAACTAGATTAAGACTCCAGGGAAGAGTCAAAGGTCTGTAAACAGGCTTGATTCTAACCAGAGCCTGAACAAACGCTTAAGCGTCTGGCACAGCTGCCAGCCTTTTGTGAAGTAAAACAGATAAAGCAGAGATCTGTCCCTTCAGAGAACTCGCAGAAAATCCTTTCTCCAAACCTTCTTGTAGAAAGGAAAGAATCTTAGGAATTTTTATCTTGTTCCATGGGAATCCTTTAGATTCACACCAACAGATATATTTTTTCCATATATTATGGTAAATTTTTCTAGTTACAGGCTTTCTAGCCTGAATAAGAGTATCTATTACAGAATCTGAAAACCCACGCTTTGATAAAATCAAGCGTTCAAACTCCAAGCAGTCAGTTGGAGGAAAACCAGATTTGGATGTTCGAATGGACCCTGAATAAGAAGGTCCTGTCTCAAAGGTAGCTTCCATGGTGGAGCCGATGACACATTCACCAGGTCTGCATACCAAGTCCTGCGTGGCCACACAGGAACTATCAAGGTCACCGAAGTCCTCTCCAGATTGATCCTGGCTACCAGCCTGGGAATGAGAGGAAACGGTGGGAAAACATAAGCTAGGTTGAAGATCCAAGGTGCTACTATTGTATCCAATAGAGTCGCCTTGGGATCCCTGGATTTGGACCCGTAACAAGGGACCATGAAGTTCTGACGAGAGGCCATCAGAACCATGTCTGGAATGCCCCATAATTGAGTTATTTGGACAAAGATTTCCAAATGGAGTTCCCACTCCCCCGGATGCTCCTCCATCACCAGGGAACTCCTTGTTACCCCCTGATGGTTGATATATGTAACAGTCGTCATGATGTCTGATTGAAACCTTATGAATTTGGCCTTTGCTAGTCGAGGCCAAGCCTTGAGAGCATTGAATATCGCTCTCAGTTCCATTATGTTTATCGGGAGAAGAGAGTCTTCCCGAAACCATAGACCCTGAGTTTTCAGGGGTTCCCAGACCGCGCCCCAGCCCACCAGACTGGCGTGGGTCGTGACAATGACCTATTCTGGTCTGCGGAAGCTCATTCCCTGTGACAGGTTGTCCAGGGTCAGCCACCAACGGAGTGAATCTCTGGTTATTTGATCTACTTGTATCGTCGGAGACAAGTCTGTATAATCCCCATTCCACAGTCTGAGCATGCACAGGTGCAATGGTCTTAGATGAATTCGTGCAAAAGGAACTATGTCCATTGCCGCAACCATCAAACCTATTACTTCCATGGACTGCGCTATGGAAGGAAGAAGAACAGAATGAAGTACCTGACAAGAGCTTAGAAGTTTTGATTTTCTGGCCTCTGTCAGAAAAACCTTCATTTCTAAGGAAACTATTATTGTTCCCAAGAAGGGAACTCTTGTTGACGGGGACAGAGAACTTTTTTCTATGTTTACTTTCCACCTGTGAGATCTGAGAAAGGCTAGGACAATGTCCGTATGAGCCCTTGCTTTTGACAATCACATATATTTAAATGGGGAGACACATTGGCTTTCATACATATAGAACATCGTTATCTGATGGTTCAGACATGTTAAACAGGCTTAAACTTGTCAACAAAGCACAAAAAACGTTTTACAATAAAACCGTTACTGTCCCTTTAAATTTCAAACTGAACACACTTTATTACTGAATATGTGAAAAAGTATGAAGGAATTGTTCAAATTTCACCAAAATTTCACCACAGTAACTTAAAGCCTTAAAAGTATTGCACACCAAATTTGAAAGCTTTAACCCTTAAAATAACGGAACCGGAGCCGTTTTTACATTTAACCCCTATACAGTCCCAGGTATCTGCTTTGCTGAGACCCAACCAAGCCCAGAGGGGAATACGATACCAAATGATGCCTTCTATAAGCTTTTTCAGTGGTTCTTAGCTCCTCACACATGCATCTGCATGCCATGCTTTCCAAAAACAACTGCGCATTAGAGGCGCGAAAATGAGGCTCTGTCTATGACTAGAAAAGGCCCCCAGTGAAAAAGGTGTCCAATACAGTGCCTGCCGTTTTTATTAAAACAATCCCCAAGATTTAACAACTATTAAAAGTAATAATCTGCCAAATATACTTAGTAAAGTAATCGTTTTAGCCCAGAAAAATGTCTACCAGTTTTTTAAGCCCTAATGAAGCCCTTTATTCTTTTACTTAAACTAAGAAAATGGCTTACCGGTTCCCATAGGGAAAATGACAGCTTCCAGCATTACCGAGTCTTGTTAGAAATGTGTCATACCTCAAGCAGCAAAAGTCTGCTCACTGTTTCCCCCAACTGAAGTTAATTCCTCTCAACAGTCCTGTGTGGAAACAGCCATCGATTTTAGTAACGGTTGCTAAAATCATTTTCCTCTTACAAACAGAAATCTTCATCTCTTTCCTGTTTCAGAGTAAATAGTACATACCAGCACTATTTTAAAATAACAAACTCTTGATTGAAGAATAAAAACTACATTTAAACACCAAAAAACTCTAAGCCATCTCCGTGGAGATGTTGCCTGTACAACGGCAAAGAGAATGACTGGGGAAGGCGGAGCCTAGGAGGGATCATGTGACCAGCTTTGCTGGGCTCTTTGCCATTTCCTGTTGGGGAAGAGAATATCCCACAAGTAAGGATGACGCCGTGGACCGGACACACCTATGTTGGAGAAATGAATATTTAAAACAAATAAAATTATTAAAAAATAAAGTTTCTGATGGTACTATGTATATAAAAGTATTAAAATTATATAAAACTACCTTTGGGTTGTATGTATAAGCTGTATTATGACATGTAAATATTGCCTAAAAGACATAAGATATTGTTGTTCCACTACCTCTCCAAACTGTCCCATTATAAAGATACAAATATTACAAAATTCAAACTATTACGAAATCCAAATCTTTTTAAGTTTGGATAAAGGGTTTTCTACCTATATCGATCTGTATATATCTATACCTATATATATATATATATATATATATATATATATATATATATATATATATATATATATATATATATATATATATATATATATATATATATATATACAGGGAGGGCAGAATTATAAGGCAAGTTGTATTTTTGAGGATTAATTTTATTATTGAACAACAACCATGTTCTCAATGAACCCAAAAAACTCATTAATATCAAAGCTGAATAGTTTTGGAAGTAGTTTTTAGTTTGTTTTTAGTTATAGCTATTTTAGGGGGATATCTGTGTGTGCAGGTGACTATTACTGTGCATAATTATTAGGCAACTTAACAAAAAACAAATATATACCCATTTCAATTATTTATTTTTACCAGTGAAACCAATATAACATCTCAACATTCACAAATATACATTTCTGACATTCAAAAACAAAACAAAAACAAATCAGTGACCAATATAGCCACCTTTCTTTGCAAGGACACTCAAAAGCCTGCCATCCATGGATTCTGTCAGTGTTTTGATCTGTTCACCATCAACATTGCGTGCAGCAGCAACCACAGCCTCCCAGACACTGTTCAGAGAGGTGTACTGTTTTCCCTCCTTGTAAATCTCACATTTGATGATGGACCACAGGTTCTCAATGGGGTTCAGATCAGGTGAACAAGGAGGCCATGTCATTAGATTTTCTTCTTTTATACCCTTTCTTGCCAGCCACGCTGTGGAGTACTTGGACGCGTGTGATGGAGCATTGTCCATCGCATAGAGGCTTGAAAAGTATTCCCTCTAACATTGGACAATGACAACCAATGGTAGCTCTTGTAGTGGTCACACCTCCACGCATGCGCTGTTCATTTTAGAAGACGCCGAAAACTCGGCAATAAAAGTTTGTGGTTTTAATCATTTTGTATATTGCACCTGAGGAAACGGTCAGGAAAGACCGAGAAACGTTGTGCTGCTATACTTCAAATAAAGTCTGTTTGTTTTTACTAGACTTTTGCCACGAACCATCATCTTTTTCAATCATACAATCTACAATTTTATTCAACATTTGGATTCATTTTGATACATTGTATCCAAGAGTGTATCTACTTTTAGTGGTGTATCCATTAACACCAGTGAACGATCCGGCTTGGCGCTGAGCTTGTGGCTAGTCACTGCATGCTGTTAGCCTGTCGCCGCTCCCACGCTTCAGAGCTGCTCTGACATCCATCAGTGTGAGTTAGCTGGACGACTCCCAACAGTCCAGAAGGCATTTGTGACACTTCTCAAGTGTCATACAGCTTGTAAGTACGGTCTTACTTGTACATTTGGCGTGTTTGAATCATCTGATTGTGCACCATGGTGGCGCCTTCTTTTTTTATCTTTCACATCTACAGATCATAACATCTTGGGACACCAACAAGAATTTCGAAGAAGCAGCCTGCCATCTGTTCCAGACATTTGAATCTGGATTATGGACTAGACGAACTGTCCAATATCACATTTCCACCATCTACTAGATTGGTTTGATTGGGACTTTTTTTCACTCTGTATATATATTTTGTAATATTTACCCCTGTATATACATATAGGGGTATTTCACTATAATATTGCACTATATGTTGATATTTTTACTTTTTACACACAGGTATTTGGCGCACTGGTTTTTTTCACATTTAATAATGATCACATATTTATAGGTCCACTCTCTCTTTGGAGACCATTTAGGAAACAAACTGCAATATATCTGCTTCCAATACTATTGTACAATATACAGTGAGATTTCATGGTAAATAGTTTTCATTATGTATTATAATATGTGACATTCATCAACGTACACAACATATGGTTTGGCTTCCCAAGGGTGTTAATATATGAATATTTTGGGAATCTCTAACAAGATATTACTTCTCCTAAACTCCTCCCTAAATAATTTCACTATCTAGGTCATCTTATTACAACCAAATCTTGTAGTGCATTATGGACGTCATTATTTTCTATGCACATAGCTTGGTTTTATTGCCTGTGGTCTGGGCGGTGGGACATATAGCAGAAGCCAGCACTATCATATGTTCTATATTTATAGACCTCTTAACTATGAAGTATGGAGAGTTTTCACTTACACGAGACCTGCCAGAAGAAGTACTAATACCTTAGTATATTTACTATTTCACTGTGCACCCTGGGTCATCAACATATAATATCAACGCAATATCCAAACAGTAGATCTTTATTACTGTTTTAAAGACACACCACACCCTAGTTAGATAATAGCTATCACTATCTAATGCCTATTTTATCCAGATGATGCTACTAAGCTATTTCTGTAACTCATTATATAGAAAACCCCCACAGTAGTTCTTGTCTCACTTGGTCATGTTTGAGCTCTAATACCTTTAAGTTTGCTCTTCTTTTTAAATGCTTAGCTTCTACTTATGTGTTCATTGTATAGCAGCTTATATATAATGTTGTAACAAGTATTCTACAGTAGATCTCATATGTAAGTTCAGCCTGTATATAGCTACCAGTATAGTGCAGTGCCTTTAGTGAATAGGTGCAGCTTGTGTTTATATAGCTTAATACTACATACACTGTCACTGCAAGATTTTATATAATGTATTCAGCTAGTTCATTCACAGAAGTTGGATTAGCTATATAGACTGTTTCTTAATACTAATTGCCTCTGTCACCCAGGTATAGGTTTATGTGTATATAGAAATGTTTGCTGGACTTAAGTCAACTCATCTATATTAATCTAGCTACCACTTGGGTGCCCTAGGATTACTTTACTTGCAATGTTTTTAGCTAATAACTGTTGGTGAACATCCTGAAAGTGTATAATGCATGAACATGTTCTGACCATATTATTGCAATGTTTATCTTATCATTTGTATTGCTTCAGGAGGTTTCACTAATGTTCTCACATGGTCCCACATATATATTTCAATGTATATTTGCAATCTTTAAAGCTTCTATAGTATAGAACTCAGATAGCGTAGATGTTAGAGAGACTAGTTTATCACATACTTATATATAGCTGGTATTAAAATGTTCCCCTCTATTTAACTGCATAATTATTATGCACTTTACTGAATATTTATTTTATGTAGCCCACTCTTAGTTACATCACTATTCTATTATTTGATTATTGCTATTGTATTAATACACATTTAGTGGTACTCCTCTACATTTATACCCACTCATCTATCTCCTCCATCTGACCCATCTCCTCCCTTTCCCGCCGGCATATTTTACCTGCGGGTCATACCCCCATTCCTTTTACCCACATCGCCTATAGCTGGCATCTCCCCAGGAGAGGGGCTCAGGTAGCGGTCTTCTGTTCTCCATATATATAAACCTTTATAGGAACCTACCCTTATGTCTACATTCCCTAGTTTAAAATTACTTACGACGTAAATAGAGGATGGCCCCATGAGGAGTGGTGTACTCGAAAGCTCTGAGATCCCAGTGTATCTATAAACTCGACAGGCTAACTAGCTCCGCCCTCCATCCCCCCCTACTCTATTTTGAGCGGCTCTCGCCCACTGTATTCCCCTCCCCATAAAACTGTAGGGCTAACTCCTCCCTGGCCTTAATCTTACCTGAGCAGATACCCTAATTTACTTTTTATATGGCACAGAGAGGACCATTTCTGTTTATATTGCATTTATGATACCCTATTATAAAACTGAAGTCTTCCTATAGATAGCCCAAATTTTATAATAGCGCTTGAGATATATGGATACATAATGTTTTTTCTACATGGTTTTCTTTTTATTTTTTGCCATACCTTTCTAATTATTATACTGTGTATACACTTATCTGTAATTGTTTTGGGGCATACCCTATATGTTGTATTTGGTTTTTTTTTTACTTCAATAAAAATCATTTAAAAAAAAAAAAAATCGTTCCTGTATTAGTCAGTGAGAATTTTTCCTAAATAATTGCAGGGGTAAAGCACTCTTTTTTGTTACAGACTTTGTGACTCATTTATCTATGAGTCTCCTTAGTGCTATATTGCCCTTCTAACAGGTGCTTGTTGATTACAAAAATATTTGGGACCTATAGGTACTTACCCTTAGTACTACTTTACCTACTATTTTGTTACTATGTCAAGATAAATATTACTGAAAACCTGTACCTAACCTACAGGGTAGCACTCAGTAGCGGACCTAATTAACAGAGGGCCCTGGTGCTAAGTCTTTTTAGGCCCCATCAAAGGTAATTCAGTAATAAGCAATAGTAATAATATATATTTTGTATGTATGATGATTTTGATAATAGTTATATGGACCTGCAACCTGCACTAACAAAAGGCTTCCTGGCATTACGATTGTACACATTCTGCATACACCTAGGTATAGATTGGCTGCTATGGGCCCCCCAGCACTTGGGCCCTGGTGCAACTGCACTTGCTGCACCAATGGTTGTTTCCTGGCAGCACTTGGAATATATATTGTACTACTGTCAATGTTTCCCAGTTAAATTGCAGGATATGTCCATGGAACTGCCAGCAAACTCCCACCAAATGCCTACGTCTACATCATATTTGCGATCTACCTTACTAAGGGTTAGATTAGCAGTGGCGCACTGGTTCCCTCTCCTCCATTGCTATCCCCTTGAACCCCCTTAGCATGTAAGCCTAAAAGAAGGTAAGTCCTATTGAGGGAACATAAAGAGGCGCCACATAGGGTGATATTGACTAAGATCGCCAAAAATGCAAAGGTGTGTTACAAAAACCCTTCAGGGTGGCTACTCCCAAGACGTGTCGGCACAACCGGAGTGCCTAATTGGACAGTACAGGACCAAACAGAGTCGCCCGTAGGACTCAACAGGAAGCTGGAGCATTGTACGCCAGGTCACATAGCGGGACAAGCCAATCACGAAGGCAGTGTAACAAGCCAATCCCCAATGGTAGGAGGGATGGCAGCCAGTGGTCAGGACGTCACAATGGAACTGGAAGATCAAAAATACATATACCGATCCTCCAGTAGGATAAAAAAGAGATCAGAGCAAGTAGAAAAAACAAGTGTGTAAACTTTATTGTACAACACTCACACAGCTTGTTTTTTCTACTTGCTCTGATCTCTTTTTTATTTTACTGGATGATCGGTTTATGTATTTTTGATCTCCTAGTTCCATTGTGACTTCCTGACCACTGCCTGCCATCCCTCCTACCATTGGGGATTGGCTTGTAACAATGCCTTCGTGATTGGCTTGTCCCGCTACGTGACCTGGCATACGACGCTCCTGCTTCCTGTTGAGTCCTACGGGCGACTCTGTTTGGTCCCGTACTGTCCAGTTAGGCACTCCAGTTGTGCCGCCACGTCTTGTGAGTAGCCACCCTGAAGGGTTTTTGTAACCCACCTTTGCATTTTTGTCGATCGTAGTCAATATCACCCTATGTGGCGCCTCTTTATGTTCTCTCAGTAGGACTTTCCTGATCATCATCTTTCTCGACAAGATTGCGGCCTGTTACAATTTGATTCACCTCATCTCTTGCATAAGCGCACCACCCTAGGATGTTTTTTCGGCGTCCTAGTAATATAAACCTAAGAACCATGCTGTTTGTAGATCACCGTCTTTAGAGCTGACTACAATAGTGCAACTCTTGGCAGGGCCCTCTACCCGTCTGATCCCTATAAATGTTTCCTTATATTCCGCCTATGTTTATAACGCTGCAGAATCTGTTGGTGCTCTACAAATAACCAATAATAATAATAATAATAATAATAATATTAACACTATCTGAAAATTATTTAAAAAAAATGCAATAAAAACTTATAAGGGGTCAAAGATATGAGGTCTCAGGTGTTAGAAAAAAAAAGGGCAGGCAAATGGCTTTAACATAGATATAGATACACATACATGTCTAAATATGTATATATATATATATATATATACAGTATATATATATATATATATATATATATGTGTGTGGTCGTGTGTGTTTATATGTGTGTATATATATATATATATATATTATATATGTATTTAAATGTATTTACATGCGTAAATTTGTATTTACAGACATATATAAACACTTAAATATATATACAGGGAGTGCAGAATTATTAGGCAAGTTGTATTTTTGAGGATTAATTTTATTATTGAACAACAACCATGTTCTCAATGAACCCAAAAAACTCATTAATATCAAAGCTGAATAGTTTTGGAAGTAGTTTTTAGTTTGTTTTTAGTTATAGCTATTTTAGGGGGATATCTGTGTGTGCAGGTGACTATTACTGTGCATAATTATTAGGCAACTTAACAAAAAACAAATATATACCCATTTCAATTATTTATTTTTACCAGTGAAACCAATATAACATCTCAACATTCACAAATATACATTTCTGACATTCAAAAACAAAACAAAAACAAATCAGTGACCAATATAGCCACCTTTCTTTGCAAGGACACTCAAAAGCCTGCCATCCATGGATTCTGTCAGTGTTTTGATCTGTTCACCATCAACATTGCGTGCAGCAGCAACCACAGCCTCCCAGACACTGTTCAGAGAGGTGTACTGTTTTCCCTCCTTGTAAATCTCACATTTGATGATGGACCACAGGTTCTCAATGGGGTTCAGATCAGGTGAACAAGGAGGCCATGTCATTAGATTTTCTTTTTTTATACCCTTTCTTGCCAGCCACGCTGTGGAGTACTTGGACGCGTGTGATGGAGCATTGTCCTGCATGAAAATCATGTTTTTCTTGAAGGATGCAGACTTCTTTCTGTACCACTGCTTGAAGAAGGTGTCTTCCAGAAACTGGCAGTAGGACTGGGAGTTGAGCTTGACTCCATCCTCAACCCGAAAAGGCCCCACAAGCTCATCTTTGATGATACCAGCCCAAACCAGTACTCCACCTCCACCTTGCTGGCGTCTGAGTCGGACTGGAGCTCTCTGCCCTTTACCAATCCAGCCACGGGCCCATCCATCTGGCCCATCAAGACTCACTCTCATTTCATCAGTCCATAAAACCTTAGAAAAATCAGTCTTGAGATATTTCTTGGCCCAGTCTTGACGTTTCAGCTTGTGTGTCTTGTTCAGTGGTGGTCGTCTTTCAGCCTTTCTTACCTTGGCCATGTCTCTGAGTATTGCACACCTTGTGCTTTTGGGCACTCCAGTGATGTTGCAGCTCTGAAATATGGCCAAACTGGTGACAAGTGGCATCTTGGCAGCTGCACGCTTGACTTTTCTCAGTTCATGGGCAGTTATTTTGCGCCTTGGTTTTTCCACACGCTTCTTGCGACCCTGTTGACTATTTTGAATGAAACGCTTGATTGTTCGATGATCACGCTTCAGAAGCTTTGCAATTTTAAGAGTGCTGCATCCCTCTGCAAGATATCTCACTATTTTTGACTTTTCTGAGCCTGTCAAGTCCTTCTTTTGACCCATTTTGCCAAAGGAAAGGAAGTTGCCTAATAATTATGCACACCTGATATAGGGTGTTGATGTCATTAGACCACACCCCTTCTCATTACAGAGATGCACATCACCTAATATGCTTAATTGGTAGTAGGCTTTCGAGCCTATACAGCTTGGAGTAAGACAAGAAAGGAAGTTGCCTAATAATTATGCACACCTGATATAGGGTGTTGATGTCATTAGACCACACCCCTTCTCATTACAGAGATGCACATCACCTAATATGCTTAATTGGTAGTAGGCTTTCGAGCCTATACAGCTTGGAGTAAGACAACATGCATAAAGAGGATGATGTGGTCAAAATACTCATTTGCCTAATAATTCTGCACTCCCTGTATATATATATATATATATATATATATATATATATATATATATATATATATATATATATATATATATATATATATATATATATATATATATATATATATATAAAAAGTGCATTGGAGCTCTTTGCATTCAGGCATCTGAAAACATTAAAACATAGGGAAATATGTTCTAAGTATTTTTAAATAAATATTCCTATACAGGTATATATTCCCAAATCTGGAATTCTAAAATCCAAACTTAATCTGAAATCCAAACATTTAAAATGAATATTTAAAACAATTAAAATTATTAAAAAATAAAGTTTCTGATGGTACTATGTATACAAAAGTATTAAAATTATATAAAACTACCTTTGGGTTGTATGTATAAGCTGTATTATGACATGTAAATATTGCCTAAAAGACATAAGATATTGTTGTTCCACTACCTCTCCAAACTGTCCCATTATAAAGATACAAATATTACAAAATTCAAACTATTACGAAATCCAAATCTTTTTAAGTTTGGATAAAGGGTTTTCTACCTATATCGATCTGTATATATCTATACCTATATATATATATATATATATATATATATATATATATATATATATATATATATATATATATATATATATATATATATACAGGGAGGGCAGAATTATAAGGCAAGTTGTATTTTTGAGGATTAATTTTATTATTGAACAACAACCATGTTCTCAATGAACCCAAAAAACTCATTAATATCAAAGCTGAATAGTTTTGGAAGTAGTTTTTAGTTTGTTTTTAGTTATAGCTATTTTAGGGGGATATCTGTGTGTGCAGGTGACTATTACTGTGCATAATTATTAGGCAACTTAACAAAAAACAAATATATACCCATTTCAATTATTTATTTTTACCAGTGAAACCAATATAACATCTCAACATTCACAAATATACATTTCTGACATTCAAAAACAAAACAAAAACAAATCAGTGACCAATATAGCCACCTTTCTTTGCAAGAACACTCAAAAGCCTGCCATCCATGGATTCTGTCAGTGTTTTGATCTGTTCACCATCAACATTGCGTGCAGCAGCAACCACAGCCTCCCAGACACTGTTCAGAGAGGTGTACTGTTTTCCCTCCTTGTAAATCTCACATTTGATGATGGACCACAGGTTCTCAATGGGGTTCAGATCAGGTGAACAAGGAGGCCATGTCATTAGATTTTCTTCTTTTATACCCTTTCTTGCCAGCCACGCTGTGGAGTACTTGGACGCGTGTGATGGAGCATTGTCCTGCATGAAAATCATGTTTTTCTTGAAGGATGCAGACTTCTTTCTGTACCACTGCTTGAAGAAGGTGTCTTCCAGAAACTGGCAGTAGGACTGGGAGTTGAGCTTGACTCCATCCTCAACCCGAAAAGGCCCCACAAGCTCATCTTTGATGATACCAGCCCAAACCAGTACTCCACCTCCACCTTGCTGGCGTCTGAGTCGGACTGGAGCTCTCTGCCCTTTACCAATCCAGCCACGGGCCCATCCATCTGGCCCATCAAGACTCACTCTCATTTCATCAGTCCATAAAACCTTAGAAAAATCAGTCTTGAGATATTTCTTGGCCCAGTCTTGACGTTTCAGCTTGTGTGTCTTGTTCAGTGGTGGTCGTCTTTCAGCCTTTCTTACCTTGGCCATGTCTCTGAGTATTGCACACCTTGTGCTTTTGGGCACTCCAGTGATGTTGCAGCTCTGAAATATGGCCAAACTGGTGGCAAGTGGCATCTTGGCAGCTGCACGCTTGACTTTTCTCAGTTCATGGGCAGTTATTTTGCGCCTTGGTTTTTCCACACGCTTCTTGCGACCCTGTTGACTATTTTGAATGAAACGCTTGATTGTTCGATGATCACGCTTCAGAAGCTTTGCAATTTTAAGAGTGCTGCATCCCTCTGCAAGATATCTCACTATTTTTGACTTTTCTGAGCCTGTCAAGTCCTTCTTTTGACCCATTTTGCCAAAGGAAAGGAAGTTGCCTAATAATTATGCACACCTGATATAGGGTGTTGATGTCATTAGACCACACCCCTTCTCATTACAGAGATGCACATCACCTAATATGCTTAATTGGTAGTAGGCTTTCGAGCCTATACAGCTTGGAGTAAGACAACATGCATAAAGAGGATGATGTGGTCAAAATACTCATTTGCCTAATAATTCTGCACTCCCTGTATATATATATATATATATATATATATATATATATATATATATATATATATATATATATATATATATATATATATATATATATATATATATATATATATATATATATATATATATATATATATATATATATAAAAAGTGCATTGGAGCCCTTTGCATTCAGGCATCTGAAAACATTAAAACATAGGGAAATATGTTCTAAGTATTTTTAAATAAATATTCCTATAAAGGTATATATTCCCAAATCTGGAATTCTGAAATCCAAACTTAATCTGAAATCCAAACATTTAAAAACAGAATTTATGTTTACCTGATAAATTACTTTCTCCAACGGTGTGTCCGGTCCACGGCGTCATCCTTACTTGTGGGATATTCTCTTCCCCAACAGGAAATGGCAAAGAGCCCAGCAAAGCTGGTCACATGATCCCTCCTAGGCTCCGCCTTCCCCAGTCATTCGACCGACGTAAAGGAGGAATATTTGCATAGGAGAAATCATATGATACCGTGGTGACTGTAGTTAAAGAAAATAAATCATCAGACCTGATTAAAAAAACCAGGGCGGGCCGTGGACCGGACACACCGTTGGAGAAAGTAATTTATCAGGTAAACATAAATTCTGTTTTCTCCAACATAGGTGTGTCCGGTCCACGGCGTCATCCTTACTTGTGGGAACCAATACCAAAGCTTTAGGACACGGATGATGGGAGGGAGCAAATCAGGTCACCTAGATGGAAGGCACCACGGTTTGCAAAACCTTCTCCCAAAAATAGCCTCAGAAGAAGCAAAAGTATCAAATTTGTAAAATTTGGTAAAAGTGTGCAGTGAAGACCAAGTCGCTGCCTTACATATCTGATCAACAGAAGCCTCGTTCTTAAAGGCCCATGTGGAAGCCACGGCCCTAGTGGAATGAGCTGTGATTCTTTCAGGAGGCTGCCGTCCGGCAGTCTCCTAAGCCAATCTGATGATGCTTTTAAGCCAAAAAGATAGAGAGGTAGAAGTTGCTTTTTGACCTCTCCTTTTACCAGAATAAACAACAAACAAGGAAGATGTTTGACTGAAATCCTTTGTAGCATCTAAATAGAATTTTAGAGCACGGACAACGTCCAAATTGTGTAACAAACGTTCCTTCTATGAAACTGGATTCGGACACAAAGAAGGTACAACTATCTCCTGGTTAATATTTTTGTTGGAAACAACCTTCGGAAGAAAACCAGGCTCAGTACGTAAAAACCACCTTATCTGCATGGACCAGATAGGGCGGAGAACACTGCAGAGCAGATAACTCAGAAACTCTTCTAGCGGAAGAAATTGCAACCTAAAACAAAACTTTCCAAGATAATAACTTAATATCTACGGAATATAAGGGTTCAAACGGAACCCCTTGAAAAACTGAAAGAACTAGATTAAGACTCCAGGGAAGAGTCAAAGGTCTGTAAACAGGCTTGATTCTAACCAGAGCCTGAACAAACGCTTAAACGTCTGGCACAGCTGCCAGCCTTTTGTGAAGTAAAACAGATAAAGCAGAGATCTGTCCCTTCAGAGAACTCGCAGAAAATCCTTTCTCCAAACCTTCTTGTAGAAAGGAAAGAATCTTAGGAATTTTTATCTTGTTCCATGGGAATCCTTTAGATTCACACCAACAGATATATTTTTTCCATATATTATGGTAAATTTTTCTAGTTACAGGCTTTCTAGCCTGAATAAGAGTATCTATTACAGAATCTGAAAACCCACGCTTTGATAAAATCAAGCGTTCAAACTCCAAGCAGTCAGTTGGAGGAAAACCAGATTTGGATGTTCGAATGGACCCTGAATAAGAAGGTCCTGTCTCAAAGGTAGCTTCCATGGTGGAGCCGATGACACATTCAACAGGTTGTCCAGGGTCAGCCACCAACGGAGTGAATCTCTGGTTATTTGATCTACTTGTATCGTCGGAGACAAGTCTGTATAATCCCCATTCCACAGTCTGAGCATGCACAGGTGCAATGGTCTTAGATGAATTCGTGCAAAAGGAACTATGTCCATTGCCGCAACCATCAAACCTATTACTTCCATGGACTGCGCTATGGAAGGAAGAAGAACAGAATGAAGTACCTGACAAGAGCTTAGAAGTTTTGATTTTCTGGCCTCTGTCAGAAAAACCTTCATTTCTAAGGAAACTATTATTGTTCCCAAGAAGGGAACTCTTGTTGACGGGGACAGAGAACTTTTTTCTATGTTTACTTTCCACCTGTGAGATCTGAGAAAGGCTAGGACAATGTCCGTATGAGCCCTTGCTTTTGACAGAGACGACACTTGAATCAGGATGTCGTCCACGTAAGGTACTACTGCAATGCCCCTTGGTCTTAGCACCGCTAGAAGGGACCCTAGTACCCTTGTGAAAATCCTTGGAGCAGTGGCTAATCCGAATGGAAGTGCCACAGGTAATGCTTGTCCAGAAAGACGAACCTTAGGAACCGAAAATGTTCCTTGTGGATAGGAATACGTAGGTACGCATCCTTTAAGTCCACCGTGGTCATGAATTGACCTTCCTGGATGGTAGGAAGGATCGTTCGAATGGTTTCCATTTTGAATGATGAAACCCTTAGAAACTTGTTTAGAATCTTGAGATCTAAAATAGGTCTGAATGTTCCCTCTTTTTTGGGAATTATGAACAGGTTGGAGTAAAAACCCATCCCTTGTTCTCCTAATGGAACAGGATGAATCACTCCCATGCTTAACAGGTCTTCTACACAGTGTAAGAATGCCTGTTCGAAGATAATTGAGACCCGTGGAACCTTCCCCTTGGGGGTAGTTCCCTGAATTCCAGGAGATAACCTTGAGAAACTATTTCTAGCGCCCAAGGATCCTGAACATCTCTTGCCCCAGCCTGAGCAAAGAGAGAAAGTCTGCCCCCCACCAGATCCTTCCCAGATCGGGGGCCAACACTTCATGCTGTTTTGGTAGCAGTGGCAGGTGACTTGGCCTGCTTACCCTTGTTCCAGCCTTGCATCGGCCTCCAGGCTGGCTTGGTTTGAGAAGTATTACCCTCTTGCTTAGAGGGTGTAGAATTTGAGGCTGGTCCGTTTCTGCGAAAGGGACGAAAATTTGGCTTCTTTTTTGCCTTAAAAGACCTATCCAGAGGAAGGGCGTGGCCCTTTCCCCCAGTGATGTCTGAAATAATCTCTTTCAAGTCAGGGCCAAACAGTGTTTTACCCTTGAAAGGGATGTTAAGCAAAAGCGCTCTGCGCGCCACGATAGCAAACCCTGAATTATTCGCCGCTAATCTAGCTAATTGCAAAGCGGCATCTAAAATAAAAAAGAGTTAGCCAATTTAAGAGCTTGAACTCTGTCCAAAACCTCCTCGTACGAGGATTCTTTATTGAGCGACTTTTCTAGTTCTTCGAACCAGAAACACGCAGCTGTAGTGATAGGAACAATGCATGAAATTGGTTGTAGAAGGTAACCTTGCTGAACAAACATCTTTTTAAGCAAACCCTCTAACCTTTAATCCATAGGATCTTGAAAGCACAACTATCTTCTATAGGAATAGAAGTGCGTTTGTTTAGAGTAGAAACCGCCCCCTCGACCTTGGGGACTGTATGCTATAAGTCCTTTCTGGGGTCGACTATAGGAACTAATTTCTTAAATATTGGGGGAGGACAAAAGGTATGCCGGGCCTTTCCCACTCCTTATTTACTATGTCCGCCACCCGCTTGGGTATAGGAAAAACATCGGGGGGCACCGGAACCTCTAGGAACTTGTCCATCTTACCTAATTTCTCTGGAATGACCAAATTGTCACAATCATCCAGAGTAGATAATACCTCCTTAAGTAGTGCGTGGAGATGTTGAAATTTAAATTTAAAAGTTACAATATCAGGTTCTGCTTGTTGAGAAATTTTCCCTGAATCTGAAATTTCTCCCTCAGACAAAACCTCCCTCCTGGCCCCTTCAGATAGGTGTGAGGGTATGTCAGAACAGATATCATCAGCGTCCTCTTGCTCTTCAGTGTTTAAAACAGAGCAATCACGCTTTCTCTGATAAGTAGGCATTTTGGAAAAAATGCATGCAATAGAATTATCCATTACAGCCATTAATTGTTGTATGGTAATAAGTATTGGCGCACTAGATGTACTAGGGGCCTCTTGTGTGGGCAAAACTGGTGTAGGCACAGAAGGGGATGATGCAGTACCATGCTTACTCCCCTCATTAGAGGAATCATCTTGGGCAATATCATATCTATGGCATTATTATCCCTACTTTGTTTGGACATTATGACACAAATATATCACATATATTTAAATGGGGAGACACATTGGCTTTCATACATATAGAACATCGTTATCTGATGGTTCAGACATGTTAAACAGGCTTAAACTTGTCAACAAAGCACAAAAAACGTTTTACAATAAAACCGTTACTGTCCCTTTAAATTTCAAACTGAACACACTTTATTACTGAATATGTGAAAAAGTATGAAGGAATTGTTCAAATTTCACCAAAATTTCACCACAGTAACTTAAAGCCTTAAAAGTATTGCACACCAAATTTGAAAGCTTTAACCCTTAAAATAACGGAACCGGAGCCGTTTTTACATTTAACCCCTATACAGTCCCAGGTATCTGCTTTGCTGAGACCCAACCAAGCCCAGAGGGGAATACGATACCAAATGATGCCTTCTATAAGCTTTTTCAGTGGTTCTTAGCTCCTCACACATGCATCTGCATGCCATGCTTTCCAAAAACAACTGCGCATTAGAGGCGCGAAAATGAGGCTCTGTCTATGACTAGAAAAGGCCCCCAGTGAAAAAGGTGTCCAATACAGTGCCTGCCGTTTTTATTAAAACAATCCCCAAGATTTAACAACTATTAAAAGTAATAATCTGCCAAATATACTTAGTAAAGTAATCGTTTTAGCCCAGAAAAATGTCTACCAGTTTTTTAAGCCCTAATGAAGCCCTTTATTCTTTTACTTAAACTAAGAAAATGGCTTACCGGTTCCCATAGGGAAAATGACAGCTTCCAGCATTACCGAGTCTTGTTAGAAATGTGTCATACCTCAAGCAGCAAAAGTCTGCTCACTGTTTCCCCCAACTGAAGTTAATTCCTCTCAACAGTCCTGTGTGGAAACAGCCATCGATTTTAGTAACGGTTGCTAAAATCATTTTCCTCTTACAAACAGAAATCTTCATCTCTTTCCTGTTTCAGAGTAAATAGTACATACCAGTACTATTTTAAAATAACAAACTCTTGATTGAAGAATAAAAACTACATTTAAACACCAAAAAACTCTAAGCCATCTCCGTGGAGATGTTGCCTGTACAACGGCAAAGAGAATGACTGGGGAAGGCGGAGCCTAGGAGGGATCATGTGACCAGCTTTGCTGGGCTCTTTGCCATTTCCTGTTGGGGAAGAGAATATCCCACAAGTAAGGATGACGCCGTGGACCGGACACACCTATGTTGGAGAAATGAATATTTAAAACAAATAAAATTATTAAAAAATAAAGTTTCTGATGGTACTATGTATATAAAAGTATTAAAATTATATAAAACTACCTTTGGGTTGTATGTATAAGCTGTATTATGACATGTAAATATTGCCTAAAAGACATAAGATATTGTTGTTCCACTACCTCTCCAAACTGTCCCATTATAAAGATACAAATATTACAAAATTCAAACTATTACGAAATCCAAATCTTTTTAAGTTTGGATAAAGGGTTTTCTACCTATATCGATCTGTATATATCTATACCTATATATATATATATATATATATATATATATATATATATATATATATATATATACAGGGAGGGCAGAATTATAAGGCAAGTTGTATTTTTGAGGATTAATTTTATTATTGAACAACAACCATGTTCTCAATGAACCCAAAAAACTCATTAATATCAAAGCTGAATAGTTTTGGAAGTAGTTTTTAGTTTGTTTTTAGTTATAGCTATTTTAGGGGGATATCTGTGTGTGCAGGTGACTATTACTGTGCATAATTATTAGGCAACTTAACAAAAAACAAATATATACCCATTTCAATTATTTATTTTTACCAGTGAAACCAATATAACATCTCAACATTCACAAATATACATTTCTGACATTCAAAAACAAAACAAAAACAAATCAGTGACCAATATAGCCACCTTTCTTTGCAAGGACACTCAAAAGCCTGCCATCCATGGATTCTGTCAGTGTTTTGATCTGTTCACCATCAACATTGCGTGCAGCAGCAACCACAGCCTCCCAGACACTGTTCAGAGAGGTGTACTGTTTTCCCTCCTTGTAAATCTCACATTTGATGATGGACCACAGGTTCTCAATGGGGTTCAGATCAGGTGAACAAGGAGGCCATGTCATTAGATTTTCTTCTTTTATACCCTTTCTTGCCAGCCACGCTGTGGAGTACTTGGACGCGTGTGATGGAGCATTGTCCTGCATGAAAATCATGTTTTTCTTGAAGGATGCAGACTTCTTCCTGTACCACTGCTTGAAGAAGGTGTCTTCCAGAAACTGGCAGTAGGACTGGGAGTTGAGCTTGACTCCATCCTCAACCCGAAAAGGCCCCACAAGCTCATCTTTGATGATACCAGCCCAAACCAGTACTCCACCTCCACCTTGCTGGCGTCTGAGCCGGACTGGGGCTCTCTGCCCTTTACCAATCCAGCCACGGGCCCATCCATCTGGCCCATCAAGACTCACTCTCATTTCATCAGTCCATAAAACCTTAGAAAAATCAGTCTTGAGATATTTCTTGGCCCAGTCTTGACGTTTCAGCTTGTGTGTCTTGTTCAGTGGTGGTCGTCTTTCAGCCTTTCTTACCTTGGCCATGTCTCTGAGTATTGCACACCTTGTGCTTTTGGGCACTCCAGTGATGTTGCAGCTCTGAAATATGGCCAAACTGGTGGCAAGTGGCATCTTGGCAGCTGCACGCTTGACTTTTCTCAGTTCATGGGCAGTTATTTTGCGCCTTGGTTTTTCCACACGCTTCTTGCGACCCTGTTGACTATTTTGAATGAAACGCTTGATTGTTCGATGATCACGCTTCAGAAGCTTTGCAATTTTAAGAGTGCTGCATCCCTCTGCAAGATATCTCACTATTTTTGACTTTTCTGAGCCTGTCAAGTCCTTCTTTTGACCCATTTTGCCAAAGGAAAGAAAGTTGCCTAATAATTATGCACACCTGATATAGGGTGTTGATGTCATTAGACCACACCCCTTCTCATTACAGAGATGCACATCACCTAATATGCTTAATTGGTAGTAGGCTTTCGAGCCTATACAGTTTGGAGTAAGACAACATGCATAAAGAGGATGATCTGGTCAAAATACTAATTTGCCTAATAATTCTGCACTCCCTGTATATAGAGAGAGAGAGGTAAAGATATATATTTTACCAAAAAATCATCATATATAGAAATATTTATTTAAGAATAAATAGAATATATTCTTCTATATGAAGAACATTGGAATGTGAAATATTTATCATTCATGTCAGGTTTAGTGCACTTCAATAAACGCAATCAGGTTAGCATGCAAGTATGGGTGTTTTCTTGCAGTTTGTACACTCCGTTGACTATGGGAGAATGCGTTAACATGGTTGTGATATTCATGTTCAACTTTTTTCAATCCTCATGTGCTCGCTTATGCACTAACTTTTTACTTTTAACTTGTAATACAGGCGCAATCTAACGTGAGCAAATAGCCTCCCTCTAGCAAAGTTAACATACAAGCGGGAGCGCAAAATAGCGATCTATTGGTAATCTAGCCCCACTAAAGACAAAAAAACCCTTCCTATTAAAACTATAGTAGCTATGTTGATACTATGGGGAGATTTATGTAGCTGCGAATGCAGCTGTTTCTGCACGAGCCTTCAGGCTCGCTGAAAACATAAGTTAAGAAGCAGCGGTCTAAAGACTGCTGCTCCTTAACTCATCCACCACCTCTGAGGCTGCGGACAGCAATCATCCCGATCGGATACGATTGGGATGATTGACACCCCCTGCTAGCGGCCGATTACATAAGCCAATAGAATGCGTGCTCAATCTGATTGGCTGATTGGATCAGCCAATCGGATTGAACTTGATTCTGATTGGCTGATTCCATCAGCCAATCAGAATATTCCTACCTTAATTCCGATTGGCTGATAGAATCCTATCAGCCAATCGGAATTCGAGGGACGCCATCTTGGATGATGTCCCTTAAAGGAACCGTCATTCTTCAGTTGGACGTCGCCGGAAGAAGATGGGTCAGCGGTGGAGGTCTTCAGGATGGAGCCGGTCATCATCGGATGAAGATAGAAGATGCCGCTTGGATCAAGATGGTTGCCGGTCCGGATCACCTCTTCTTCCCGGATAGGATGAAGACTTTGGAGCCTCTTCTGGACCTCTTCAGCCACCGGATGATGGATCGCCAACCCCCGCTTGGGTTGGATGAAGATTTTGGAGCCAGGACGGATCGGTGATACCTGGTGAGGTGAAGACAAGGTAGGATGATCTTCAGGGGCTTAGTGTTAGGTTTATTTAAGGGGGGTTTGGGTTAGATTAGGGGTATGTGGGTGGTGGGTTGTAATGTTGGGGGGGGGTATTGTATGTTTTTTTTTACAGGCAAAAGAGCTGAACTTCTTGGGGCATGCCCCGCAAAGGGCCCTGTTCAGGGCTGGTAAGGTAAAAGAGCTTTTAACTTTAGTAATTTAGAATAGGGTAGGGCATTTTTTATTTTGGGGGGCTTTGTTGTTTTATTAGGGGGCTTAGAGTAGGTGTAATTAGTTTAAAATTGTTGTAATATTTTTCTTATGTTTGTAGATATTTTTTTATTTTTTGTAACTTAGTTCTTTTTTATTTTTTGTACTTTAGTTAGTTTATTTCATTGTAGTTATTTGTAGATATTGTATTTAATTAATGTATTGATAGTGTAGTGTTAGGTTTAATTGTAGGTAATTGTAGGTATTTAATTTAATTAATTTAATGATAGTATAGTGTTAGGTTTAATTGTAACTTAGGTTAGGATTTATTTTACAGGTAATTTTGTAATTATTTTAACTAGGTAACTATTAAATAGTTCTTAATTAGGGGTTAATAATTGAAGTTAGGTGTCGGCGATGTTAGGGATGGCAGATTAGGGGTTAATACTATTTATTATAGGGTTAGTGAGGCGGATTAGGGGTTAATAACTTTATTATAATAGCGGTGCGGTCCGCTCGGCAGATTAGGGGTTAATAAGTGTAGGCAGGTGGAGGCGACGTTGAGGGGGGCAGATTAGGGGTTAATAAATATAATATAGGGGTCGGCGGTGTTAGGGGCAGCAGATTAGGGGTACATAGGGATAATGTAAGTAGCGGCGGTTTACGGAGCGGCAGATTAGGGGTTAAAAATAAAATGCAGGTGTCAGCGATAGCGGGGGCGGCAGATTAGGGGTCAATAAGTGTAAGGTTAGGGGTGTTTAGACTCGGGGTACATGTTAGAGTGTTAGGTGCAGACGTAGGAAGTGTTTCCCCATAGCAAACAATGGGGCTGCGTTAAGAGCTGAACGCGGCTTTTTTGCAGGTGTTAGGTTTTTTTTCAGCTCAAACAACCCCATTGTTTCCTATGGGGGAATCGTGCACGAGCACGTTTTTGAGGCTGGCCGCTTGCATAAGCAACTCTGGTATTGAGAGTTGAAGCTGCGTTAAAAATGCTCTACGCTCCTTTTTTGGAGCCTAACGCAGCCTTTATGTGGACTCTCAATACCAAAGTTATTTTTATGGTGCGGCCAGAAAAAAGCCGGCGTTAGTTTTTCGGGTCGTTACAGACAAAACTCCAAATCTAGCCGTAAGTATTTTAAATATTGTATTGATTTTAAACAGTTGGGGTTTTTTTTTTTTTTTTGCATGTTCTTTTTTTAAACAATAATATTTATTTTTCGTTATATAAATAAGTTATAAAAGACAGTAGCTGAGAATTTATAGTTTCACATAACTGCATAATTATTAACATTGCAAAATTAAACACATGCAGTTATGTACAAGTGTACAGTTGCAGCTACTGACTTTTATAACATATTTAAATGATGTTTAAAATCAATATAATAAATAAAATTATATGCATTATGCAAGAAAATGCATATAAATAAAACAATCGAAAATGATGTGTTTCTAGGTAGAATACCATAAGATTAACATGGTTGTGGATTAAGCTAGTGTTGGATACACAGTGCACCCACACAATCTTCTTTATCACAGTGATTGGTTTCCTGTCTAATCATTAAGACTTCATTTCTATTTCATTGTATCTACTGGAATGTTGAATGTGGTTATATAACCTGGAAAGAAGAAAATGAGTGGTATTTTGTTGTACATCATTAAAACAACTGAGGGTTTGCTTCATATTGATGACATTGGCCTCTATTTAACAAAGTCTGCTGGACCTGATCCGACAGTGCGGATCAGGTCCGCCAGACCTCGCTGAATGCGGAGAGCAATACGCTCTCCATATTCAGCATTGCACCAGCAGCTCACAAGAGCTGCTGGTGCAACGCCGCCCCCTGCAGACTCGCGGCCAATGGCCCGCCAGCAGGGAGGTGTCAATCAACCCGATCGTACTCGATCGGGTTGATTTCCGGTGATGTCTGTCCGTCTGCTCAGAGCAGGCGGACAGGTTATGGAGCAGTGTTCTTTGTGACCGCTGCTTCATAACTGTTGTTTCTGGCGAGTCTGAAGGCTCGCCAGAAACACGTGCTCAGAAGCTCACTATGGAGCTTGTTAAATGGGCTCCATTATGTGAAGTGACATGGTTCTACATAAACCATTAAACACAATGTGGTTCATTCTTGTTTAAACCCATGCTCTGCTTCATCCCTTTGTCTGTACAAAGTATTCTGCTTTGCTTATTGCTTTGGCCTCTAGGCTGTCTGGTCTTCTTGCTTTAAATTTTTTATCCAGAATCCATATTACAATGGCAAACAATCCTGTGTAGAGGGTACAGATACAATTGCAATACATTGGAAACATTTGTTTAATATGTATTTTTATTGGCTTCAAATACAGCAATCAGTTTTCTATAAAGACCCCTATTTTATTCAAGGTAAAAGGGCTTCAGCCAAAATATGATTTTGTAAAAACAAATGACTTGTAATGAACTGTGTAATCTTTTAAAATGATAGGTGATACACAGCAGTTAATATGTGCTTGTTCTAAATTGCAAGTTTCAGCAATTCAAATATAGACAGAAAATATGTCAATATATGTTCATCATCTTCACGGTGGGTAGAAATAGTTCTGTTTTATTTATTTTTTTGGTCAGTTATTGGTGCCAACTCAGAAATTTGTAGTTCTCTGTAGGGAATCTGTTGCCCTACTTTTAAGATCTAAGTTAAATACAGAGTAAACTCTTTCCATAAAGCCCTCAGCCAGTGGATATAGAACACAATCTTGGCTCCATACCCCCTGGTGTTAAAATAAAGGACCCTGATCAGATATTTTGATTTAGATTAATTATCTTGGCACTTATAAATGATCAGCCTACTGTTTTGGCCTACTTTTAGATTTAAATGCTGTGTACATAGTGTAAAATAGCACAGTAAGGCCATACAGTGGAAGACAACTTGGGCATAGGAGTAACAAGCTCTGAAAGCAACCACATTCTTTACAGTGACATACTCATCTTGATAACACATTAATTCATAGTGATTAAGGGCAATCAGCCCAAATATCTTTCATTTTCTATTTAGTTCTTGTTCTTTATACTTGAAAGTGAAAACAAATGTAAAAAAGGTAAAAAAAAGAAATACAAGATAGATTGTGAATATACTATCCAATAGGAGGCGCTAATAGCACACTCACACAACAATAAATAGTAAAGTCCCACAGCTTAAACAAATAGATATATTAGTAAAGAGTTCAGTATCAAAACGTGATATATAGATATACTTGTAACTCCAGGTACAAAAGTCCCTCTCTATATCATCATGTGTAGTGATGCTCACTTGTATGAATAGCATATATAGATTAATAGTAATCCTGATTTATGTGATCAGAGACTAATTCTTCAATAGGAAACAAGTTGTACTAGTCTAACATACATAGTTTTAAAGAAATAGGAGATTGTGAATACAAATATGTTAACCTGAATTATAAAGATTACACACAATTTATTTTCAGGTGCCGTAATATATTAAATAGTTATGTCTTGGAAATAAATGTGAGCTGTGCGGTGCTAACGAGCAGTTTTTACTCACCGCTCACTTTCCTGCAGCGCTGGTATTACAGGTTTTTACAAACCTGGCGTTAAAAGGCAAGAAGTGAGCGTTGAGCTAAATTTTGCTCCTTACCACACTCCAATAAAAGCTGCTTAAGTCAGCAATGAGCTGGTTGTACGTGCTCGTGCACGATTTCCCCATAGGAATCAATGGGGAGAACCAGCTGAGAAAAAGTCTAACACCTGCCAAAAAGCAGCGTAAAACTCAGTAACGCAGCCCCATTGATTCCTATGGGGAAATAAAATTTATGTTTACACCTAACACCCTAACATGAACCCTGAGTCTAAACACCCCTAATCTTACACTTATTAACCCTAATCTGCCACCCCCGACATCGCCGACACCTACATTATACTTATTAACCCCAAATCTGCCGCTCCGGACACCGCCACCACCTACATTATAGTTATGAACCCCTAATCTGCTGCCCCCAACATCGCCAACACCTACATTATATTTATTAACCCCTAATCTGCCGCCCCCAATGTCGCCACAACCTACCTACACTTATTAACCCCTAATCTCCTGCCCCCAACATCGCCGCCACTATAATAAACATATTAACCCCGAAACCACTGCACTCCCACCTCACAAACATTAGTTAAATATTATTAAAACCCTAATCTGCCATCCCTAACATCGCCGCCACCTACCTACATTTATTAACCCCTAATCTGCCATCCCCAACGTCGCCGCCACTATTATAAATTTATTAACTCTTTCAACCTAAGTCTAACCCTAACCCTAAACCCCCTAACTTAAATATAATGAAAAGAAATCTAAATAAAATTCCTATCATTACCTAAATTATTCCTATTTAAAACTAAATATTTACCTATAAAATAAACCCTAAGATAGCTACAATATAAATAATAGTTACATTGTATCTAGCTTAGGGTTTATTTTTATTTTACAGGCAAGTTTGTATTTATTTTAACTAGGTAGAATAGTTATTTAATAGATATTAACTATTTAATAACTACCTAGCTAAAATAAATATAAAAGTACCGGTAAAATAAAACCTAACCTAAGTTACAATAACACCTAACACTACACTATAATTAAATAAATTTACTAAATTAACAACAATTAAATAAATTAAATTAGCTAAAGTAAAAACCCCCCACTAAATTACACAAAATAAAAAAAGAAATGATCAGATAGTTAAACTAATTACACCTAATCTAATAGCACTATCAAAATAAAAAAGCCCCCCAAAATAAAAAAAAAAAACCCTAGCCTAAACAAAACTATTAATAGCCCTTAAAAGGGCCTTTTGCGGGGCATTGCCCCCAAAAAAATCAGCTCTTTTACCTGTAAAAAAAATACAAACAACCCCCCCACCAGTAAAATCCACCACCCACACATCCAACCCCCCAAATAAAATACTATCTAAAAAAACCTAAGCTCCCCATTGCCCTGAAAATTGCATTTGGATGGGTATTGCCCTTAAAAGGGCAGTTAGCTCTTTTGCGGCCCAAAACCTAACCTAAAAATAAAACCCACCCAATACACCCTTAAAAAAACCTAACACTAACCCCCTTAAGATTGACTTACAGTTCTGAAGACCGGACATCCATCCTCAAGGAAGAGGCAGAAGTCTTCATCCAACCAGGCCGAAGTCCTCAACGAAGCCGGGAGAAGTCTTCATCCAAGCCGGGCTAAGTGGTCCTCCAGACGGTCAGAAGTCTTCATCCAGACAGCATCTTCTATCTTCATCCATCCGACGTGGAGCGGCTCCATCTTCAAGACATCCAACGCAGAGCATCCTCTTCTTCCAATGATTAAAGACGAATGAAGGTTCCTTTAAGTGACGTCATCCAAGATGGCGTCCCTTAGATTTCGATTGGCTGATAGAATTCTATCAGCCAATCGGAATTAAGGTAGATGCAATCAGGCAATGGGATTGAGCTCGCATTCTATTGCCTGTTCCAATCAGCCAATAGACTGTGAGCTCAATCCTATTGGTTGATTGCATCAGCCAATAGGATTTTTTCCTTAATATAATTCTATCAGCCAATCGGAATCTAAGGGTCGCCATCTTGGATGATGTCACTTAAAGGAACCTTCATTCGTCTTTAGTCATCGGAAGAAGAGGATGCTCTGCATCGGATGTCTTGAAGATGGAGTCGCTCTGCGTCGGATAAATGAAGATAGAAGATGCCGTCAGGATGAAGAATTCTGCCTGTCTGGAGGACCACTTTACCCGGCTTGGATGAAGACTTCTCACGACTTCGTTGAGGACTTCGGCCCGGTTGGATGAAGACTTCTGCTGCTTCCTTGAGGATGGCTGTCCGGTCTTCAGAACTGTAAGTCGATCTTCAGGGGGTTAGTGTTATGTTTTTTATAAGGGTGTATTGGGTGGGTTTTATTTTTAGGTTAGGGTTTGGCCACAAAAAAACTAACTGCCCTTTTAAGGGCAATGCCCATCCAAATGCCCTTTTCAGGGCAATGGGGAGCTTAGGTTTTTTTAGATAGTATTTTATTTGGGGGGTTGGTTGTGTGGGTGTTGGGTTTTACTGTTGGGGGGTTGTTTGTATTTTTTTTTACAGATAAAATAGCTGATTACTTTGGGGCACTGCCCCGCAAAAGCCCTTTTAAGTGCTATTAATAGTTTAGTTTAGGCTAGGGTTTTTTTTTTATTTTGGGGGGGCTTTTTTATTTTGATAGGGCTATTAGATTAGGTATAATTAGTTTAAATATCTTGTAATTTCTTTGCATTTTCTGTAATTTAGTGTTTTTTGTTTTTTTTGTAGTTTAGCTAATTTAATTTAATGTATTTAATTGTTGTTAATTTAGTTAATTTATTTAATTATAATGTAGTGTTAGGTGTTATTGTAACTTAGGTTAGGTTTTATTTTACAGGTACTTTTGTATTTATTTTAGCTAGGTAGTTATTAAATGGTTAATAACTATTTAATAACTATTCTACCTAGTTAAAATAAATACAAAATTGCCTGTAAACTAAAAATAAAACCTAAGCTAGATACAATGTAACTATTAGTTATATTGTAGCTAACTAAGGCCTAGATTTGGAGTTTGACGGTATTTGGAGTAAGTCAAAAAAGGGTCTAACGCTCACTTTTCAGCCGCGACTTTTCCATACTGCAGATCCCCTTACGTCAATTGCGTATCCTATCTTTTCAATGGGATCTTTCTAACGCCGGTATTTAGAGTCGTGCCTGAAGTGAGCGTTAGAAATCTAACGACAAAACTCCAGCCGCAAAAAAAAGTCAGTAGTTAAGAGCTTTCTGGGCTAACGCCGGTTCATAAAGCTCTTAACTACTGTGCCCTAAAGTACACTAACACCCATAAACTACCTATGTACCCCTAAACCGAGGCCCCCCCACATCGCCGACACTCGATTAATTTTTTTTAACCCCTTATCTGCCGACCGCCACCTACGTTATCCTTATGTACCCCTAATCTGCTGCCCCTAACACCGCCGACCCCTATATTATATTTATTAACCCCTAATCTGCCCCCCACAACGTCGCCGCCAGACATCCATCATCCAACGGCTGAAGAAGTCCAGAAGAGGCTACAAAGTCTTCATCCTATCCGGGAAGAAGAGTAGATCCGGACCGGCAACCATCATCTTCCAAGCGGCATCTTCTATCTTCATCCGATGAGGACCGGCTCCATCTTGAAGACCTCCACCGCGGACCCATCTTCTTCCGACGACGACTTCCCGATTGGCTGATAGGATTCTATCAGCCAATCGGAATTAAGGTAGGAAAATTCTGATTGGCTGATGGAATCAGCCAATCAGAATCAAGTTCAATCCGATTGGCTGATCCGATCAGCCAATCAGATTGAGCTCGCATTCTATTGGCTGATCGGAACAGCCAATAGAATGCGAGCTCAATCTGATTGGCTGATTGAATTGGATGACGTCCCTTAAAGGAACCGTCATTCGTCTGGAAGTCGTCGTCGGAAGAAGATGGGTCCCTGGTGGAGGTCTTCAAGATGGAGCCAGTCCTCATCGGATGAAGATAGAAGATGCCGCTTGGAAGATGATGGTTGCCGGTCCGGATCTACTCTTCTTCCCGGATAGGATGAAGACTTTGGAGACTCTTCTGGACTTCTTCAGCCGTCGGATGATGGATGTCTAGCCCCCGCTTGGGCTTAGATGAAGATTTTGGAGCCAGGACGCATCGGTGATACCCGGTAAGGTGAAGACAAGGTAGGAAGATCTTCAGGGGCTTAGTGTTAGGTTTATTTAAGGGGGGTTTGGGTTAGATTATGGGTATGTGGGTGGTGGGTTGTAATGTTGGGGGGGGTAGTGAATGTTTTTTTTTACAGGCAAAAGAGCTGAATTCTTTGGGGCATGCCCCGCAAAGGGCCCTGTTCAGGGCTGGTAAGGTAAAAGAGCTTTGAACCTTTGTAATTTAGAAAAAAGGGTAGGGCATTTTTTTATTTTGGGGGTCTTTGTTATTTTATTAGGGGGCTTAGAGTAGGTGTAATTAGTTTAAAATTGTTGTAATATTTTTCTGATGTTTGTAAATATTTTTTTATTTTTTGTAACTTAGTTCTTTTTTATTTTAGTTAGTTTATTTAATTGTATTTATTTGTAGGTATTGTATTTAATTAATTTATTGATAGTGTAGTGTTAGGTTTAATTGTAGGTAATTGTAGGTATTTTATTTAATTAATTTATTGATAGTGTAGTGTTAGGTTTAATTGTAACTTAGGTTAGGATTTATTTTACAGGTAATTTTGTAATTATTTTAACTATTTTAGCTATTAAATAGTTCTTAACTTTTTAATAGCTATTGTATCTGGTTAAAATAAATACAAAGTTACCTGTAAAATAAATATTAATACTAAAATAGCTATATTATAATTTATATTGTAGCTATATTAGGATTTATTTTACAGGTAAGTATTTAGCTTTAAATAGGAATAATTTATTTAATAAGAGTTAATTAATTTCGTTAGATTTAAATTATATTTAAGTTAGGGGGGTGTTAGTGTTAGGGTTAGACTTAGCTTTAGGGGTTAATACATTTATTAGAATAGCGGTGAGCTCCAGTCCGCAGATTAGGGGTTAATGTTTGAAGTTAGGTGTCGGCGATGTTAGGGAGGGCAGATTAGGGGTTAATACTATTTATTATAGGGTTAGTGAGGCGGATTAGGGGTTAATAACTTTATTATAATAGCGATGCGGTCCGGTCGGCAGATTATGGGTTAATAAGTGTAGGCAGGTGGAGGCGACGTTGTCGGCAGCAGATTAGGGGTTAATAAATATAATATAGGGGTCGGCGGTGTTAGGGACAGCAGATTAGGGGTACATAGGGATAATGTAAGTAGCGGCGGTTTACGGAGCGGCAGATTAGGGGTTAATAATAATATGCAGTTGTCAGCGATAACGGGGGCGGCAGAATAGGGGTTAATAAGTGTAAGGTTAGGGGTGTTTAGATTTGGGGTACATGTTAGAGTGTTAGGTGCAGACGTAGGAAGTGTTTCCCCATAGCAAACAATGGGGCTGCGTTAGGAGCTGAACGCTGCTTTTTTGCAGGTGTTAGGTTTTTTTTCAGCTCAAACTGCCCCATTGTTTTCTATGGGGGAATCGTGCACGAGCACGTTTTTGAAGCTGGCCGCTTCCGTAAGCAACTCTGGTATCGAGAGTTGCAGTGGCGTTAAATATGCTCTACGCTCCTTTTTTGGAGCCTAACGCAGCCATTCTGTGGACTCTCAATACCAGAGTTATTTTAAAGGTGCGGCCAGAAAAAAGCCAGCGTTAGCTACGCGGGTCGTTACCGACAAAACTCTAAATCTAGCCGTAAGGGTTTATTTTATATGTAAGTATTTAGTTTTAAATATGAATAATTTAGTTAATGATATGAATTTTTAGTTAGATTTCTTTTAATTATATTTAAGTTAGGGGGTGTTAGGGTTAGACTTATGTTTAGGGGTTAATACATTTAGTATAGTGGCGGCGACGTTGGGGGCGACAGATTAGGGGTTAATAAATATAGGTAGGTGGCGGCGATGTTAGGGATGGCAGATTAGGGGTTAATAATATTTAACTAATGTTTGCGAGGCGGGAGTGCGGCGGTTTAGGGGTTAATATGTTTATTATAGTGGTGGGTGGTGGCAACGTTGGGGGCAGCAGATTAGGGGTTCATAAAAATATTGTAGGTGGCGGTGGTGTCCGGAGCGGCAGATTAGGGGTTAAAATTTTTATTTTGCTGTGCGATGTGGGAGGGCCTCGGTTTAGGGGTTAATAGGTAGTTTATGGGTGGCTGAAAAAAAAAAACAACCACTACAAAAAAGCAGCATTCAGCTCCTAACGCAGCCCCATTGTTTCCTATCGGGAAATAAAAGTTATGTCTGCACCTAACACCCTAACATGAACCCAGAGTCTAAACACCCCTAATCTTACACTTATTAACCCCTAATCTGCCGTCCCCGACATAGTCACCACCTACATTATATTAGTAACTCCTAATCTGCCGCTCCGGACACCGCCGCCACCTACATTATCCCTATGAACCCTAATCTACTGCCCCAACATCGCCGAACCCTACATTATATTTATTAACCCCTAATCTGCCCTCCCCCCAACGTCGCCGCAACTATATAAAATTTATTAACCCCTAATCTGCCGCCGCCAACGTCGCCGCCACTATAATAAATTTATTAACCCCTAAACCTAAGTCTAACCCTAATGAGAAAGAACACAACTACCTTCTCCCTAACCACCCTATTATTCCAGTCATATACGTCCTTCCAAAAATCCACAAATCACTTACTAACCCACCAGGCAGACCAATTATTTCAGGGATTGACTCACTAACGTCAAATTTATCAGCCTATATCGACAAATATCTTCAAAAATACGTCATAAACTTAGACTCATATTTAAGAGACTCAACAAACCTATTAATAATGTTAGATAATTTCAAATGGACTGATGAATATATACTAGTGACATGCGATGTTCATGCACTGTATACCTCCATTAGACACGAAGATGGCCTCCATGCCATCAATAAATATTTAAGAAATGACCCAACTATGTTAAAAGAACAACGAGAATTCATAATAGATTGTATAGAATTTATTCTAACCCATAACTTTTTTATGTATGAAAACACATACTATGAACAGATTTGCGGAACAGCTATGGGCACTAAATTTGCCCCTAGTTACGTAAATCTGTTCATGGGATTATGGGAAACACAATTCCTACAAGAGAGACCCTTCAAAAATAATTTCATCATGTATAAAAGATTTATTGATGATCTCTTCTTTGTCTGGAAAGGCACAACACAAGATTTAAATACCTGCTTAGAACATATGAACAACAATCAACTTAATCTAAAATTCACTGCAGACTACAGTACAGAGAAAATACATTATCTAGACCTAGAAATTAGCATAGAAAATAACAAGCTTCTCACAAAAACCTATTTCAAAGAGGTCGATGCAAACAACTTCATACACGAAACAAGTGGTCACCTCAAGCGATGGAAACAAAATATACCAAAGGGTCAGTTCCTTAGACTCAAAAGAAACTGTAAAAAAGACACAGATTTTGAAATCCAATCAAAGAGACTTAAAGAGAAATTCATAGAAAGAGGATACACAGAGGAAGAAATAGAAGTGGAAAGACTTAAAGTACAAAAAACCAACAGAAAGGACATACTCAAATATAAACCCAAAGATAAAGCTAACACTATAGAAGAATCTAAAGAATGGTTCATCCCTTTCATCACAGAGTACAGTGAGGATAGAGGTGAAATAGAAAAAATTATCAAATCACACTGGAAAATACTACAACAAGATCCACACTTAGGAGAAAAATTACCACAAAACCCAAAATTCATTTACAAAAAGGCCAAAAATCTAAAAAGTTCACTAGCTCCAAACATAAAACATAACAAACCGAAAATCCAAAAAGGAGTTCAAGGTGAAACATTACAGGGATTTTATCCCTGCGGTTTCTGCAAAGCATGCAGACATGCAAAAAAAGCTAAATCATTCAAATCCAGCATCACAAACAAGGAATATAAAATAAAAGAGACTATAAGATGTACAGACACAAACATAATATATCTTATAACATGCACAAAATGTGACAAACAATATATAGGTGAAACGGAAAGGATGATAAAAGAACGAATAAGGGAACACATATTATCAATAAAAAAATCGGAACTAGAAAGAAATAAAGACCTGCCAGTTCCCAAACACTTCAGAACTTGTAATAACAGCAATCTAAAATATTTCAACTACACAGCTATACAAAAAATTAAACAAAATATAAGAGGTGGTAACCAGGCAAACAACCTACTTAAAAAAGAAGCAAAATGGATCTTCGAAATGCAAACCTTAAGACCAAAAGGTCTGAATATAGACTTCAGTCTAAACTGTTTCTTGAATACTTGAACCACAAAAAATCCTGCATGCCAACACCAAAAACCCAATCTGATAACAACACTTCATAAACAATTAAAAATTTCACCAAAAATTTAAAAAAATAGTTTTATAATACAATCCTTCAACAAAGGCTAAAAGAGAACAAACACTCCAAATTCGGAAGAGAAACCCAACAGGGTGATACACAACTAATAATAATGGATGTTCTATATCCTTGAACCAATACAATTGAAATGATGAATACCAAAAGATTAACCTGCTCTTCAATAAAAGATTATAAAAGAACGAACACTAAAAATAAATAAATTACAAAAATAGGAATAAAAATTCCAGAACCAATAATAATGCATGTTTCACCAAAAACCCAATCTGATAACAATACTTCATAAACAATTCAAAATTTAACCAAAAATTTAAAAAAATCGTTTTATGATACACTCCTTCAACAAAGGCTAATAGAGAACAAACACTCCAAATTCGGAAGAGAAACCCAACAGGTTGATACACAACTAATAATAATGGATGTTCTATATCCTTGAACCAATACAATTGAAATGATGAATACCAAAAGATTAACCTGCTCTTCAACAAAAGATTATAAAAGAACGAACACTAAAAATAAATAAATTACAAAAATAGGAATAAAAATTCCAGAACCAATAATAATGCATCTGATAACAACACTTCATAAACAATTCAAAATTTCACCAAATTTTAAAAAATCGTTTTATGATACCCTCTTTCAACAAAGGCTAAAAGAGTACAAACACTCCAAATTCGGAAGAGAAACCCAACAGATTGATACACAATTATTAATAATGGATGTTTTATATCCTTGAACCAATGCAATTGAAATGATGAATACCAAAAGATTAACCTGCTCTTCAACAAAAGACTATAAAAGAACGAACACTAAAAATAAATAAATTACAAAAATAGGAATAAAAATTCCAGAACCAATAATGCATGTTTCATATACTTGCACCAAAGCAATAATAATGGAAATAACGATTATTATTAAAAAACCTGCTTTTTAACAAACGATTACCAAAGATCAAACAAGAACACGCAAAATTGCAATTTCCCATTCCACTGTTATATTAAATTGCATCATCAAAACAAATGACTAAACCTCTAATTTACCAACCCTAGAATTGAACCAACAATAAAATATGAATTCTTGCACTAAAGGACTAAAAAGAACATAATAAATATTCAAATTGGCATATACCAAAAACCTTATACTGATTCACAAACTCTGTAAGGACAGATTCTCTGATGTATAAAAAGTTATTTATGTTTTTATTATAACAATACATTCGTATTTGTGTTTACTACTGGAACAAGTTTTCATAACGTTTTATGCATTTACTTGGTCATCTGATACAAATAAGTGAAAATTCCCCCATCACCGTGATAAACTGAACCATTAATAGGTCACATGCTAAGGAATGACCAATCAAAAGCACCGACACAACAACCAATAGGATCACCAGATTGTAAAGATACAACTACCTAGGGGATCCAATAGAATCAAATCACAGAATACAAAAACCCACTGTTTACAACTGCAAGGATATGCTTGATAAAGGCTGTATTAATCAGCTGAAACGCGTTGCCTACTCCTTGCTACACTAAACATTTTCATAGTCCACTTTCGAAGTGGACCGCCAAGACTACATCAAACCACGGACCAACAAATACGCTTGAAAGATATTCTGAAGCGTTCAAGAACAACCTTCAAAGCACCTAGTCCTCCTTTCAAAGGACCGCCAAGAACAACTGAAATACCTTACCTAATAATTGGGCCTAAAGAAACCTGTGGACACCTGCAGACCAGATAATCTGAAACAAATAGAGTACGGATCTAAACAGAACACATTCGCAACAATTCAAGAGGTTTTGAAAACCTGAACCGGGCAAAAAGCCCAGCCATCTGACAAAAGGATTAACGGTTAAAGCACACTACCACAATACCCCAGCATCTACTCCTTCAAGTGTGTGTAATCGCAGAGACAAACCAACTCGACATACTGAAACCACTACAACACCGGCAGCGGCTATCCAGGCTTCCGATCCACATTCATCACAGTAAAGATTGAATTGGGTACAAAAAGAAACTAGACCAGAAACAAAGTATCCCAAAAGAAACAACGGGTAAGATTTATTATACCTACACCAACTAAGGAAGTTAAAGTGAAGGACAGATAACCAAAACTACTTAACAGTGACTTATAATCGCAATATATATAGCAATTAGACAAAAAAACGTGTTGCAGCACGCCCGCACATACTATCCCCACGGTGGACTTAACAACAGCGCTTTTAACAAAAAGCATTTAACAATTACTCTAACGATCACGGCAGAAAGACTTTATCTTTCATAACTTATACGATTTTTACTGTATCACTTTATTTTTGTTTCACTTTTATTATTTGTTACTAATGTTGATACCATTGCCGCTATTTTAATTATATTGTTGATACCATTGACGCTATTTTAATTATGTATGTTCAGCTTTAAACAAACGAATATGGTAAATATGGTAATTAAGAATTAATATTGCGAATATTATTTGTGGATACCATACTTCTTCACAAGTCCACTATATCAAATCCATAAAAAATATCTGCAATTACACCAAAATTAAAAAATTCAAATATACAGATATGTTTGTATAATACACTAAGTAACAGGGATTGGAAAACATATTATATCATTTTATTTACACTGTATGGTTGGCCAACCAGTAAGATTTGTTTTAAGAATCAATTTCTATTGTTTTAAATTTTATTGCATGTATTTATAATTCTAAAAATAAATAGATCTCATTGAATCCAACTACATAGTTAGACTATCTTTCCTTATTGGGTAATTAAGCACAAGCGCTTAAGAGTCTCATCCAATCCAGACTTAGTCTAACCCTAACCCTAACACCCCCCTAACTTAAATATAATTTAAATACATCTATATAAATGTACTATAATTAATTAAATTATTCCTATTTAAAACTAAATACTTATAAAATAAACCCTAAGATAGCTACAATATATGTAATCAGCCAATAGGATTGAAGTTCAAACCTATTGGCTGATGCAATCATCCAATAGGATTGAGCTTGCATTCTATTGGCTGTTCCAATCAGCCAATAGAATTCAAGCTCAATTCTATTGGCTGATTGCATCAGCCAATAGGATTTTTCCTACCTTAATTCCAAATGGCTGATAGGATTCTATTAGCCAATCGGAATTGAAGGGACGCCAGTCTGGATGTCCTCTTCTGGCCGGATCGGATGAAGACTTCTGCCCCTATGGACGTCCACTTGTGCCCGACTGGGTGAAGACGGCTCAAGGTAGGGTGATCTTCAAGGGGGTAGTGTTAGGTTTTTTAAAGGGGGGATTGGGTGGGTTTTATAGTAGGGTTGGGTGTGTGGGTGGTGGGTTTTAATGTTGGGACGGTATTGTATTTTTTTTACAGGTAAAAGAGCTGATTACTTTGGGACAATGCCCTGCAAAAGGCCCTTTTAAGGGCTATTTGTAAATTAGTATAGGGTAGGGAATTTTATTATTTTGGGGGGCTTTTTTATTTTATTAGGGGGATTAGATTAGGTGTAATTAGTCTAAGAAATTTTAATTCTTTTTTTTATTTTCTGTAATTTAGTGGGGGTTTTTTGTACTTTAGTTTATTTTATTTAATTGTAGTTAATTGTAGGTAATTAATTTAATTAATTTAATGATAGTGTAGTGTTAGGTGTAATTGTAATTTAGGTTAGGATTTATTTTACAGGTAAATGTGTACTTATTTTAACTAGGAAGTTATTAAATAGTTAATAACTATTTAATAACTATTCTACCTAGTTAAAATAAATACAAAGTTGCCTGTAAAATAAATATAAATCATAAGCTAGCTACAATGTAACTATTAGTTATATTGTAGCTAGCTTAGGGTTTATTTTATCGTTAAGTATTTCGTTTTAAATAGGAATTTATTTAATAGTAGTAATTTTATTTTGTGTTATTTAAATTATATTTAAGTTAGGGGGGTTAGACTGAGGTTAGACTTAGGTTTAGGGGTTAATAAATGTAATATAGTAGCGATGACGTTGGGGGCGGTAGATTAGGGGTTAATAAATGTAGGTAGGTGTCGGCGATGTTAAGGACAGCAGATTAGGGGTTAATAAAATTTAACAAAATTTAACTAGTGTTTGCCAGATGGGAGTGCAGCGGTTTAGGGGTTAATATATTTATTAAATTGGCGGCGATGTCCGGTCGGCAGATTAGGGGTTAAACATTTTAGTTAAGTGTTTCCGATGTGGGTGGGGTCTCGGTTTAGGGGTTAATAGGTAGTTTATGGGTGTTAGTGTACTTTTTAGCACTTTAGTTAAGAGGTTTATGTTACGGCGTTAGCCCATAAAACTCTTAACTACTTACTTTTAAATGCGGTAGGAGTCTGGACAGGAGAGGGTCTACCGCTCACTTTTTCAAGTAATCGTAATACCGGTGTTAGGAAAATACCATTAAAAAGATAGGATACGCAATTGATGCGAAATTCGCGGAAAAAAAGTGAGCGGTACACCTGTACCTGCCTGACTCGTAATACCAGCGGGCATTAAAAAGCAGCGTTGGAACCTCTCAACGCTGCTTTTTAAGGCTAATGCAAGACTCGTAACCTAGCCGATAGTAATTTCAAGTATCTCTATTAAACAAAACATAAAAATTAAAATTGATTAAAAAGTAAAAATTGCATGTTTAAAAGTATTTGATTGAAAAGGGACCAAGAATATTTATATATATATGTATGTCAGCAGTGCTGGAACTTCATACAAGCCCTGTGTGGAACTCATAGCCTGAGAGCAAGGAGTTCACTGGGAAATCTTGGAAGTTTTATTTGTATCTCTGTTGCCCTGGCTTGTGTCCAGACTGCTTGTTATTTTGTGTTTCATAAAGCTGATTTTATATTGTCCAGTGGAGGTTAGTTCCAGTTACTATTTGATCCGACTATAACATAGGCTTACTTAGTGCTGGGTTTATAGCTCATAAGAACGTGAGTAGGTTTCAGTCAGTACTTATAACTAACTGTGACAATATTGCACCTTTGTTTTGTTCTTTATTTACATGTGCTGAGAGACCTGGAAAGAAAATCCTTACCTTATATGAATTAATCTTACATTTAATATCCTTTACTAATAGGGCTTTTTGACTTTTCACTGATTGTATATTTTATTCACTAAGTACTTCACTTTATTGTTTGAATTTATATCTATATCTATATATATATATATATATATATAAATATATATGTATATAAATATATATATATATATATATATATATATATATATATATATATATATATATATATATATATATATAATTGTCCAAGAGAACCCAGCACACTCACAATATACCAACTTCCAGGGTGCCCACCAAATCCGTACACAATAAGATTATTTCAAAAAGGTCAAGCACTCGCTGGCATTTTAAACAACAGTTTTACTTTATACAAAAACAGTTTCAGAACTGCCAACACGTAGTGCAGTACGTATGGCCAACCGATGGTTGGCCATACGTATCCGCAGGTCATCCTGGGTTTTACCTATGTAGAACGTCCCACAGGGACAGAGCAGCATGTACACCACATGTGTAGTGGTGCATGTGACCCTGTAATTAATAGTGTAACATTTATTTCTCCATGGGTGTACAAAGTATTTACTTTGAGATAAACCGTTACAGGTCACGCAACCACTGCACCTGTAGCATCCATTCCTTTCTGAGCCTAACCATGTCTTGTTTGTGTAGCTCGCTCTATTGTCAGTACGTAGTAACTGATCATGAAGGGATCTCCCCTTCCTATACCCTACCATAGGACCTTCAAAGTTACTAAATGTTAGTGTTACATCAGATTTAATGATATCCCAATTATTCTTAAGGATATTGGGTAGGCCCATTATGTCAGGGGTAAACTCTGTAGAGAATATCAATTTATTATTGGTAGAGTCCTTAACTTTCTTTGTTAATGCTTGTTCTTGGGTCATCAGTAGAGACTCATCCAGTGGCACCTGCAGATATTTCATATCATATCCCCTATTTTGGAATTTAAGATGCATTTCTTTCAATTGTATTTCCTTTAAATCAAGATCACTATTGTTCCTCACAAACCTCTTGAATTGTGATTTGGGCAATGCCTTATTTAGACTTGGATGATGGCAACTCGTAGCCTCAAAAAGAGAATTGCGGTCCATAGGTTTGTGAAACAATGTGGTGGTCAATCTGTGGTCACTTTTGATTATCCTTAAATCCAGGAAGTCTATCGTAGTTTTATCACAATTCATCTTAAAGATCGGATTATGATTTTGTTGGTTTAATGTTTGAAGCCATATCTCAAGATCCTATTCTGACCCCCTCCATAACAGGATGAGGTCGTCAATGTATCTTTAGAATAATATCACCCTGGGATCTTTGAATGCCATCGTATCCTCCTCTCCAAAACATGCCATATACAGGTTGGCATATGATTGGTTCACGTTTGATCCCATTGCTGTACCGGCAATTTGGAGATAGTAACTGTTTTCGAATTTGAAATAATTATATTTCAAGCAATATTCTGTGAGTTCTAAGATCACCTCCATGGGTGGCCCAATGTATGGATATTTGAGTATTTTTTTTCGATTTCATTTTTCTTTATTATTAAGGACAAGCGATCAAAGAAAATTTAATATAGATACAAAGCTTCGATCTTAAGTAACATCATCATTTATTAACAATAGCTAAACCAAATAATGTACATCTTCCTCCACATTGTATAGTACTATTAAACAAATATAACACATAAATACAAAGTTTGAACATATTATCTTCATATGACATTTGTGTTATATAGAAATATATTTCGCATTGTCCTTAAAAAAAAAAAAAAAAATTCGCTAGAAAAGAAAGGAACCTCTAGAGTCAAAATATTAATTTCTTAATAGGGGTAGAAGGGCGCAACGGGTTGGGGGGAAAGAGAAAAAAAAAAGAGGGGAGAGATAATAATAAACCTGTTCAGTTTATCAATTAATCATATGTATCTATTTTTTATAGCGGAGACATAAGCTGCGTTTGTATATTATTTTTATATAATTTAATAAAGTCTAACCCTTTGAGGGCAAATCTATGTTGCTGATTTTCTGCATTATTAGCACTATCAAGCTGTTCTATTATGTACTGTGATTGTAATAAAAAAGTTAAATTATTAATCGTTGCTTCTCTCTTTGACTTCCAATTTTTCAAAATAAGGTATCTTGCTCCTAAAATTGTTGTGTTAATAAAGTCAGCATTACATACATTATCTCTTGTATCCATTAAGAAAATAATATGATGTAAATGCAGAACTATATGCAAAGTGAGCACCTTGTTCAACCAAAATTGCGTACGTTTCCAAAATTGTTGTATTTTTGGACAACTCCAAAACATGTGAATCAGGTCGGCATCAGGAAAATTACATCGGGGACAAAGATTTAGAGAATTGAGATACCATTTATTTATTCTAGCAGGAGATATATATACTCTATATAAAATTTTAAAATGAGATTCCCGCCACGATGCAGATAGAGTAGTATTTTCAACAGCTATTATACTATGTTTCACTTTATACATATCAAGCGTTGGAATGGCTTCAGACCATTTTGTACAAATATTCAGCATGTTAAGCTCACCAGATTCTGATAGAGCCATCTTATACCAGTAGCTAATAGAATGCTTGCCTAATTTATAAAGGTATAGTCCCATTTTTATACATGGATGTGTCCATTCCATATTGGAATCTTTAATAATTTCGAAATACCAGTGCCGTACTTGTAAATATGAATAAAAGTCTGTGTTTTTAAGCTGGAAACGATTTCTGAGGTATTCAAATGCATGTACAGTTAAGTTTTCAGGCTCTTTGAATTGAATTAAGTAAGACAGACCCAAAGAAACCCATCTATTGAATAGTTTATTGTTAATGCCAGGAATAAAACAGGGGTTCCCAGTAATGGGTAATAGATCAGAGATAGAGGGATTACCTTTTAAAATGGACCGAATAAACTGCCAAGCTTTAATAATATGGAGTATAGTATATTTTCTCTTAATCTTATTCGGGATAAATTTAATGGAGCAATGTAGTAAAGCAATTAAGGAAAGAGGATATACTAATTTTTGTTCCGCTTCTAAAAAAGCCACGTGATTCCCACCGGTAAGCCACTCCATAGCTACCTTTGCAAGACAGATTCTATTGTAAGTAGAAAATATAGTAAGTGCTAAACCTCCAAATTGTCTTAGTTGGGCTAATTTATATAGAGCTATACGCTTTCTACCAGAGCCCCAAATGAATGTCCTAATGCAGTTATCCAGAAACTTAAGATCTGCTTTTATTAATAGAATAGGGATATTTTGCATTAAATACAACAATTTAGGTAACACAATCATCTTAATTAAATTAATTCTTGCCGTGATCGATAAGGGTAAATTAGCCCAATTTCTCAAATCTGTTTTGATTTTCAGAGGGGGATAGTTCAGATTGTACCAATGCAGAACCAATCAGCCAATCAGATTGAACTTGAATCTGATTGGCTGATTCAATCAGCCAATCAGATTTTTCTACCTTAATTCCGATTGGCTGATAGAATCCTATCAGCCAATCGGAATTCGACGGACGCCATCTTGGAGGACGTCATTTAAAGGTACCTCATACGTCGTTCAGTCATCGGCCGGGATGGATGCTCCGCGTTGGAGGAGCGAAGAATGAAGATTGAAGATGCCGGTTGATGGAAGATGCTGCCGGATGGAAGAAGACTTTGCTGCCGCTTGGATAAAGACATCACCGGGATGAAGACTTCTTCTTTGCCGCTTGGATAAAGACATTGCCCGGATCGGATGAGGAGTTCGGCCCGGTGTGGTGAAGACAAGGTAGGGAGATCTTCAGGGGGGTAGTGTTAGGTTTATTTAAGGGGGTTTGGGTTAGATTAGGGGTATGTGGGTGGTGGGTTGTAATGTTGGGGGGTGGTATTGTGTTTTTTTTTTTTTTAGGCAAAAGACCAGTTTTCTTTGGGGCATGCCCCACAAAAGGCCCTTTTAAGGGCTGGTAAGGTAAAAGAGCTTTGAACTTTTTTTAATTTAGAATAGGGTAGGGAATTTTTTTTATTTTGGGGGGCTTTATTATTTTATTAGGGGGCTTAGAATAGGTGTAATTAGCTTAAAAATCTTGTAATCTTTTTTTTATTTTTTTGTAATTTAGTGTTTGTTTTTTGTAATTTAGTTTAGTTTATTTAATTGTATTTTTAGATAGATATTTGCAGTTTATTTAATTTATTGATAGTGTAGGTGTATTTGTAACTTAGGTTAGGATTTATTTTACAGGTAATTGGGTAATTATTTTAACTAGGTAGCTATTAAATAGTTAATAGCTATTTAATAGCTATTATACCTAGTTAAAATAATTAACAATTTACCTGTAAAATAAATATAAACCCTAACATAGCTACAATGTAATTATTAATTATATTGTAGCTATCTTAGGGTTTATTTTATAGGTAAGTATTTAGATTAAAATAGGAATATTTTAATTAATAATATTAATTAGATTTATTTTAATAAGAGTTTAGTTAGGGATGTTAGAGTTAGATAGGGTTATTATACTTAATAAATATATATATATATATATATATATTATAATAACGATATTAACTATATTAACCCTAATATAATTAGGGTTAATATAGTTAATATAATATAATAATTATATTAACTATATTAACCCTAATATAATTAGGGTTAATATAGTTAATATAGCTGGCGGCAGTGTAGGGGGATTAGATTAGGGGTTAATACATTTATTAAAGGTGGCAGCGATGTAGGGGGATTTAGATTGTAGGCAAAAGAGCTGATTACTTTGTGACAAAGCCCCACCAAAAGCACTTTTAAGGGCTCGCAAAAGAGCAGTTTACTTTGGGGTAATGCCACGCAAAAAGCCCTTTTCAGGGCTATTTGTAGGGTTAGACTTAGGTTTAGTGGTAGGGATAGTTTAGTATTTTAGGGGTTAAATAATTTAATATAGATGGCGGCGGGGTAGGGGCTCACTTTAGGGGGTTATAGATTTAATATAGCTGGTGGCGGGGTCCGGGAGCGGCGGTTTAGGGGTTAATAACTTAATTAGGTTGCGGCAGGGTCCGGGAGCAGCGGTTTAGGGGTCAATACATATTTTATTGTTAGGATAGTGAGGGGGGATAGCGGATAGAGGGTTAGACGTGTCGGGCTATGTTAGGGAGGCGTGTTAGACGTGTCGGGCTATGTTAGGGAGGCATGTTAGACAGTGCGGGTGATTTCATACTTTAGTCAGGTTTTGTAGGCGCCGGCAGTTTCTAACGTGGCGTAAGTCACTGACGACGCCAGAAATTTGTACTTGCGCAGATTTCTGGACATCGCTGGTTTATCCGACTTACGGCACATTAGCATCTGACGGCACCGTATATTGGATAGCTCAAGATGCGAGCTGAAACTGCGGGAGACGCGGGTTCCCTCGCTTGCGCCGCAAACTACGCCGTATGTCGAATCGTGCCCCTGGTATCTCAATTTGAGAATTAGTAAGAAATAGTAGCAAATCGTCCGCATATAATAATAGTTTGAGACGTTTATCTCCTAGAGGGATCTCCTTTATTTTTTTTTTCAACATTGTTGCCAAAGGTTCAATTGCAAGGTTGAAAAGAAGAGGAGAGATTGGACAACCAGTAGTAATGGGAAAAGGTTTTGTAGGTGAGCCATTAACCAATAACGATGAAGATGCATTTGCGTATATGGCCCGAATACAATTTAGATAATGTCCTCTGAAGCCGAACATATTCATAGTATAGAATAGATGGTCCCAAGTAATAGAGTCAAACGCCTTTTGGGCGTCGACTGATAAGATAGCTGGATCAGAATTACGACTGCACTTATCAATGCGAAAAAAAATCTAAAAGAATTTTTTTTTTCCGGATATTTGCAGAAGGATTCCTATGTGACATGAAACCGACCTTGTCCTCATGGATCAGAGATCCTAGAATTGATTTAAGTCTATGTGCCAGAATGGATGTAAATATTTTATAGTCTGAATTTAATAATGATATTGGGCGATAAGAATCTATTACTTTAGGGTCTTTACCCTTTTTAAGAATCAAAATAATTTTTGACGCTGAGAAATAAACTGAAGGAATTGTACCATTACTTAAATAATCATTAAATAAGTTCACAAAGGGATATTTATCTAATTTCTAAGAATGTTATATAATTCAGCAGGTAAAAGGTCTGGACCCGCAGCTTTATCTACTTTGAGATTATCAATAGCCTGCAGTACTTCTTCAACCGAAATAGGTGCATTCAGTTTGTCAGCCTCGTGTGTGGGCAATTTTGGCAACAGAATTTTTCCCAGAAAGCCTCTTTATTTTGCTCAACAATCTGTGGGGCAGAATGTAATTTTTTGAAAAATTGCCTCAACATCAGTTACTCTTTTCCCATCTATAATAATAGCTTTTATAGATATATGAGATTTATACGTATTCACACAATTAGATAGTAACTTTCCTATCTTATTACCATATCTATCAAACTTGGTTCTGTATCGTAATTCCTGAATAGACGCTTTCTGTAAGATGATAATTTCCCATTCTGCCAATTAATCTGGTTAGGTACCGTTATATATGCATTATAGGTATTTCTAAGATAGTTAGATAATTCAGATTCCCTGAAACAAATTTTTGTTTTAAGTCTGCAGGTGTATTTTTTAATTTCTCCTCTAATCACATCTTTGGCCGACTCCCAGAAAATCTCTTTTTTATGTATATTGGAGATATTTTGAGTGGCGTATAAATAGCGACAATACGTTTTCTAAATTCTATATTATTAAATAAATATTGCGGAAAAGAATAACTTCTAGCAGGCTCATACTTGCTGTCACCCCACATTAATTCCAATTATATAGGAGCATGATCGGAGATAGTAAAATCTCCTATCAGAGCTTTAACATTGGTACCAAATAATCTATCTGAACCCCAAAAAAGTCAATGTGTGAGAACGATCTGTATTGTTTAGATTCATATGAAAATGCACAAGTATTAGGGTATATGAGCCGCCATATATCCCTAATCTTAAGTGTCCTACAAAAAGATTTAAGAATTCTTTACGCCTTTTGAGGGATCTTAATACTTTTTTGATTGGTAGTCTGTAGTCTATCAATATTGTTAAAGACCATATTGAAGTCACCAGCCACTATGAGATTTGTATTCACATATTCGAACAATTTAACCTTCAGTTTTTCTCAAAAGTTCTTGTCAGTATTATTTGGACCGTATACATTACAAACAGTAAAAATGTAGGAACCCAGCTTTATTTTTAAGATAATATATCGTACTCCAGGATCTAGGTCCTGTAGGATGATTTGATATTCTAACCCTTTTCTGAATAGCATAGCAACTCCCCGTTTACACGTCTCTTGCAAAAGAACTAAATCAGCCTTACTTTTATTAAGTTGTGTTAAAATTTGTTGGTTTTTTTATCGGGCTCGTGATCCCTCCCACATTTCAAGATATAATCTTTAACCTTGACATTTTATTCTAAAAAAAACAGCGATTCAAAAAGACACACACAAGAAAGAGGAAAAGAAGAAAGGGGAGAAGAAAAAAAAAAAAAAGAGGGAGGGGAAACAGCTTCCTCCCCCTGACCCGCTGGCACACATAACTAAGCATGTTATTACTTTTCAGACAAACCAACTTCCACATTGTACCATTTATGCATATATGTACAATAGACCTTATTCTCATATTTTAAAAAAACAATTCCCATCATTCTGTATAATATCTAGTGTCTATCTTTATACTTGTCTGTAAAGGCATTGGCCTCTTGAGGCGTGCCTAGCGTGATTATTTCCTCATCATAAAGAGCTTGTTCTTAGCCGGATAAATTAGTCTAGCGGAGAGGCCTAAGTTAATAAGTGTGGTACAAAATGGTGCCATTACCTTCAGTTTATTAGCTGTCTGGGAGGAAAATTCCTGAAACAATAAAATTTTGTTATGTTCTCTTCCAAATTTTGAATTTTCCTGTATGCTCTTAAAATGTTAATTTTATCCTGGAAGTTCAGATATTTAACCATAATAGGGCGTTTCTGTAGAATATTTTCTGTAGAGTATTTTCTTGAGTAGTTTTTTTCATC